>NW_025961220.1:0-56829 GCF_023159225.1 Perognathus longimembris pacificus | reverse complement strand
GGAACTCCTCAGACGAATCTGATTTGTGGTGAGGGCAGAGAGATAAAAGCTCATTTAGGAACGACATGAACATGCTGCGTAGGTAGCTGTTTATCAGTAAATATCTCCACTGAGATTAAGAAAAGCAGTAGCTTAATAAATTAAGTACTTCCTGGTATGGTTCCTGTACTGGTAACTCCCCAAAAGAATCTGGATTGTGGTGAGGGAACAGAGAAAAAAGCTCATTTAGGACCTGCACTTACGAAGGGGGTAGGCAGCTGTATATCAGGGAGTAAATCTTCTGAGAATAAAATCAGCTGGAGCTGGTTAAGGTAATTACACAGGGGAAAGGATAATGTACTGGGAACTCCTCAGAAGAATCTGATTTGTGGTGAGGGCAGAGAGATAAAAGCTCATTTAGGAACGACATGAACATGCTGCGTAGGTAGCTGTTTATCAGTAAATATCTCCACTGAGATTAAGAAAAGCAGTAGCTTAAAAAATTAAGTACTTCCTGGTATGGTTACTGTACTGGTAACTCCCCAAAAGAATCTGGATTGTGGTGAGGGAACAGAGAAAAAAGCTCATTTAGGACCTGCACTTACGAAGGGGGTAGGCAGCTGTATATCAGGGAGTAAACCTTCTGAGAATAAAAACAGCTGGAGCTTGTTAAGGTAATTACACAGGGGAAAGGATAATGTACTGGGAACTCCTCAGAAGAATCTGATTTGTGGTGAGGGCAGAGAGATAAAAGCTCGTTTAGGAACGAAATGAACATGCTGCGTAGGTAGCTGTTTATCAGTAAATATCTCCACTGAGATTAAGAAAATCAGTAGCTTAATAAATTAAGTACTTCCTGTATGGTTACTGTACTGGTAACTCCCCAAAAGAATCTGGATTGTGGTGAGGGAACAGAGAAAAAAGCTCATTTAGAACCTGCACTTACGAAGGGGGTAGACAGCTGTATATCAGGGAGTAAACCTTCTGAGAATAAGAACAGCTGGAGGTTGTTAAGGTAATTACACAGGGGAAAGGATAATGTACTGGGAACTCCGCAGAAGAATCTGATTTGTGGTGAGGGCAGAGAGATAAAATCTCATTTAGGAACGACATGAACATGCTGCGTAGGTAGCTGTTTATCAGTAAATATCTCCACTGAGATTAAGAAAAGCAGTAGCTTAATAAATTAAGTACTTCCTGGTATGGTTACTGTACTGGTAACTCCCCAAAAGAATCTGGATTGTGGTGAGGGAACAGAGAAAAAAGCTCATTTAGGACCTGCACTTACGAAGGGGGTAGGCAGCTGTATATCAGGGAGTAAACATTCTGAGAATAAAAACAGCTGGAGCTTGTTAAGGTAATTACACAGGGGAAAGGATAATGTACTGGGAACTCCTCAGAAGAATCTGATTTGTGGTGAGGGCAGAGATATAAAAGCTCATTTAGGAACGACATGAACATGCTGCGTAGGTAGCTGTTTATCAGTAAATATCTCCACTGAGATTAAGAAAGCAGTAGCTTAATAAATTAAGTACTTCCTGGTATGGTTGCTGTACTGATAACTCCCCAAAAGAAAATGGATTGTGGTGAGGGAACAGAGAAAAAAGCTCATTTAGGACCTGCACTTACGAAGGGGGTAGGCAGCTGTATATCAGGGAGTAAACCTTCTGAGAATAAAAACAGCTGGAGCTTGTTAAGGTAATTACACAGGGGAAAGGATAAAGTACTGGGAATTCCTCAGAAGAATCTGATTTGTGGTGAGGGCAGAGAGATAAAAGCTCATTTAGGAACGACATGAACATGCTGCGTAGGTAGCTGTTTATCAGTAAATATCTCCACTGAGATTAAGAAAAGCAGTAGCTTAATAAATTAAGTACTTCCTGGTATTGTTACTGTACTGGTAACTCCCCAAAAGAATCTGGATTGTGGTGAGGGAACAGAGAAAAAAGCTCATTTAGTACCTGCACTTACGAAGGGGATAGGCAGCTGTATATCAGGGAGTAAACCTTCTGAGAATAAAAACAGCTGGAGCTTGTTAAGGTAATTACACAGGGGAAAGGATAATGTACTGGGAACTCCTCAGAAGAATCTGATTTGTGGTGAGGGCAGAGAGATAAAAGCTCATTTAGGAACGACATGAACATGCTGCGTAGGTAGCTGTTTATCAGTAAATATCTCCACTGAGATTAAGAAAAGCAGTAGCTTAATAAATTAAGTACTTCCTGGTATGGTTACTGTACTGGTAACTCCCCAAAAGAATCTGGATTGTGGTGAGGGAACAGAGAAAAAAGCTCATTTAGGACCTGCACTTACGAAGGGGGTAGGCAGCTGTATATCAGGAGTAAACCTTCTGAGAATAAAAACAGCTGGAGATTGTTAAGGTAATTACACAGGGGAAAGGATAATGTACTGGGAAATCCTCAGAAGAATCTGACTTGTGGTGAGGCAGAGAGATAAAAGCTCATTTAGGAACGACATGAACATGCTGCGTAGGTAGCTGTTTATCAGTAAATATCTCCACTGAGATTAAGAAAAGCAGTAGCTTAATAAAGTAAGTACTTCCTGGTATGGTTACTGTACTGGTAACTCCCCAAAAGAATCTGGATTGTGGTGAGGGAACAGAGAAAAAAGCTCATTTAGGACCTGCACTTACGAAGGGGGTAGGCAGCTGTATATCAGGGAGGAAACCTTCTGAGAATAAAAACAGCTGGAGCCTGTTAAGGTAATTACACAGGGGAAAGGATAATGTACTGGGAACTCCTCAGAAGAATCTGATTTGTGGTGAGGGCAGAGAGATAAAAGCTCATTTAGGAACGACATGAACATGCTGCGTAGGAAGCTGTTTATCAGTAAATATCTCCACTGAGATTAAGAAAAGCAGTAGCTTAATAAATTAAGTACTTCCTGGTATGGTTACTGTACTGGTAACTCCCCAAAAGAATCTGGATTGTGGTGAGGGAACAGAGAAAAAAGCTCATTTAGGACCTGCACTTACGAAGGGGGTAGGCAGCTGTATATCAGGGAGTAAACCTTCTGAGAATAAAAACAGCTGGAGCTTGTTAAGGTAATTACACAGGGGAAAGGATAATGCACTGGGAACTCCTCAGACGAATCTGATTTGTGGTTAGGCAGAGAGATAAAAGCTCATTTAGGAACGACATGAACATGCTGCGTAGGTAGCTGTTTATCAGTAAATATCTCCGCTGAGATTAAGAAAAGCAGTAGCTTAATAACTTAAGTACTTCCTGGTATGGTTACTGTACTGGTAACTCCCCAAAAGAATCTGGATTGTGGTGAGGGAACAGAGAAAAAAGCTAATTTAGGACCTGCACTTACGAAGGGGGTAGGCAGCTGTATATCAGGGAGTAAACCTTCTGAGAATAAAAACAGCTGGAGCTTGTTAAGGTAATTACACAGGGAAAGGATAATGTACTGGGAACTCCTCAGAAGAATCTGATTTGTGGTGAGGGCAGAGAGATAAAAGCTCATTTAGGAACGACATGAACATGCTGCGTAGGTAGCTGTTTATCAGTAAATATCTCCACTGAGATTAAGAAAATCAGTAGCTTAAAAATTAAGTACTTCCTGGTATGGTTACTGTACTGGTAACTCCCCAAAAGAATCTGGATTGTGGTGAGGGAACAGAGAAAAAAGCTCATTTAGGACCTGCACTTACGAAGGGGGTAGACAGCTGTATATCAGGAGTAAACCTTCTGAGAATAAAAACAGCTGGAGGTTGTTAAGGTAATTACACAGGGGAAAGGATAATGTACTGGGAACTCCGCAGAAGAATCTGATTTGTGTGAGGGCAGAGAGATAAAATCTCATTTAGGAACGACATGAACATGCTGCGTAGGTAGCTGTTTATCAGTAAATATCTCCACTGAGATTAAGAAAAGCAGTAGCTTAATAAATTAAGTACTTCCTGGTATGGTTACTGTACTGGTAACTCCCCAAAAGAATCTGGATTGTAGTGAGGGAACAGAGAAAAAAGCTCATTTAGGACCTGCACTTACGAAGGGGTAGGCAGCTGTATATCAGGGAGTAAACATTCTGAGAATAAAAACAGCTGGAGCTTGTTAAGGTAATTACACAGGGGAAAGGATAATGTACTGGGAACTCCTCAGAAGAATCTGATTTTGTGGTGAGGGCAGAGAGATAAAGCTCATTTAGGAACGACATGAACATGCTGCGTAGGTAGCTGTTTATCAGTAAATATCTCCACTGAGATTAAGAAAAGCAGTAGCTTAATAAATTAAGTACTTCCTGGTATGGTTGCTGTACTGATAACTCCCCAAAAGAAAATGGATTGTGGTGAGGGAACAGAGAAAAAAGCTCATTTAGGACCTGCACTTACGAAGGGGGTAGGCAGCTGTATATCAGGGAGTAAACCTTCTGAGAATAAAAACAGCTGGAGCTTGTTAAGGTAATTACACAGGGGAAAGGATAAAGTACTGGGAATTCCTCAGAAGAATCTGATTTGTGGTGAGGGCAGAGAGATAAAAGCTCATTTAGGAACGACATGAACATGCTGCGTAGGTAGCTGTTTATCAGTAAATATCTCCACTGAGATTAAGAAAAGCAGTAGCTTAATAAATTAAGTACTTCCTGGTATGGTTACTGTACTGGTAACTCCCCAAAAGAATCTGGATTGTGGTGAGGGAACAGAGAAAAAAGCTCATTTAGTACCTGCACTTACGAAGGGGATAGGCAGCTGTATATCAGGGAGTAAACCCTTCTGAGAATAAAAACAGCTGGAGCTTGTTAAGGTAATTACACAGGGGAAAGGATAATGTACTGGGAACTCCTCAGAAGAATCTGATTTGTGGTGAGGGCAGAGAGATAAAAGCTCATTTAGGAACGACATGAACATGCTGCGTAGGTAGCTGTTTATCAGTAAATATCTCCACTGAGATTAAGAAAACCAGTAGCTTAATAAATTAAGTACTTCCTGGTATGGTTACTGTACTGGTAACTCCCCAAAAGAATCTGGATTGTGGTGAGGGAACAGAGAAAAAAGCTCATTTAGGACCTGCACTTACGAAGGGGGTAGGCAGCTGTATATCAGGGAGTAAACCTTCTGAGAATAAAAACAGCTGGAGATTGTTAAGGTAATTACACAGGGGAAAGGATAATGTACTGGGAAATCCTCAGAAGAATCTGACTTGTGGTGAGGGCAGAGAGATAAAAGCTCATTTAGGAACGACATGAACATGCTGCGTAGGTAGCTGTTTTATCAGTAAATATCTCCACTGAGATTAAGAAAAGCAGTAGCTTAATAAAGTAAGTACTTCCTGGTATGGTTACTGTACTGGTAACTCCCCAAAAGAATCTGGATTGTGGTGAGGGAACAGAGAAAAAAGCTCATTTAGGACCTGCTCTTACGAAGGGGGTAGGCAGCTGTATATCAGGGAGGAAACCTTCTGAGAATAAAAACAGCTGGAGCCTGTTAAGGTAATTACACAGGGGAAAGGATAATGTACTGGGAACTCCTCAGAAGAATCTGATTTGTGGTGAGGGCAGAGAGATAAAAGCTCATTTAGGAACGACATGAACATGCTGCGTAGGAAGCTGTTTATCAGTAAATATCTCCACTGAGATTAAGAAAAGCAGTAGCTTAATAAATTAAGTACTTCCTGGTATGGTTACTGTACTGGTAACTCCCAAAAGAATCTGGATTGTGGTGAGGGACCAGAGAAAAAAGCTCATTTAGGACCTGCACTTACGAAGGGGGTAGGCAGCTGTATATCAGGGAGTAAACCTTCTGAGAATAAAACAGCTGGAGCTTGTTAAGGTAATTACACAGGGGAAAGGATAATGCACTGGGAACTCCTCAGACGAATCTGATTTGTGGTTAGGGCAGAGAGATAAAAGCTCATTTAGGAACGACATGAACATGCTGCATAGGTAGCTGTTTATCAGTAAATATCTCCGCTGAGATTAAGAAAAGCAGTAGCTTAATAACTTAAGTACTTCCTGGTATGGTTACTGTACTGGTAACTCCCCAAAAGAATCTGGATTGTGGTGAGGGAACAGAGAAAAAAGCTAATTTAGGACCTGCACTTACGAAGGGGGTAGGCAGCTGTATATCAGGGAGTAAACCTTCTGAGAATAAAAACAGCTGGAGCTTGTTAAGGTAATTACACAGGGGAAAGGATAATGTACTGGGAACTCCTCAGAAGAATCTGATTTGTGGTGAGGGCAGAGAGATAAAAGCTCATTTAGGAACGACATGAACATGCTGCGTAGGTAGCTGTTTATCAGTAAATATCTCCACTGAGATTAAGAAAAGCAGTAGCTTAATAAATTAAGTACTTCCTGGTATGGTTACTGTACTGGTAACTCCCCAAAAGAATCTGGATTGTGGTGAGGGAACAGAGAAAAAAGCTCATTTAGGACCTGCACTTACGAAGGGGGTAGGCAGCTGTATATCAGGGAGTAAACCTTCTGAGAATAAAAACAGCTGGAGCTTGTTAAGGTAATTACACAGGGGAAAGGATAATGTACTGGGAACTCCGCAGAAGAATCTGATTTGTGGTGAGGGCAGAGAGATAAAAGCTCATTTAGGAACGACATGAACATGCTGCGTAGGTAGCTGTTTATCAGTAAATATCTCCACTGAGATTAAGAAAAGCAGTAGCTTAATAAATTAAGTACTTCCTGGTATGGTTACTGTACTGGTAACTCCCCAAAAGAATCTGGATTGTGGTGAGGGAACAGAGAAAAATCTCATTTAGGACCTGCACTTACGAAGGGGGTAGGCAGCTGTATATCAGGGAGTAAACCTTCTGAGAATAAAAACAGTTGGAGCTTGTTAAGGTAATTACACAGGGGAAAGGATAATGTACTGGGAACTCCTCAGAGAATCTGATTTGTGGTGAGGGCAGAGAGATAAAAGCTCATTTAGGAACGACATGAACATGCTGCGTAGGTAGCTGTTTATCAGTAAATATCTCCACTGAGATTAAGAAAAGCAGTAGCTTAATAAATTAAGTACTTCCTGGTATGGTTACTGTACTGGTAACTCCCCAAAAGAATCTGGATTGTGGTGAGGGAACAGAGAAAAAAGCTCATTTAGGACCTGCACTTACGAAGGGGGTAGGCAGCTGTATATCAGGGAGTAAACCTTCTGAGAATAAAAACACCTGGAGCTTGTTAAGGTAATTACACAGGGGAAAGGATAATGTACTGAGAACTCCTCAGAAGAATCTGATTTGTGGTGAGGGCAGAGAGATAAAAGCTCATTTAGGAACGACATGAACATGCTGCGTAGGTAGCTGTTTATCAGTAAATATCTCCACTGAGATTAAGAAAAGTAGTAGCTTAATAAATTAAGTACTTCCTGGTATGGTTACTGTACTGGTAACTCCCCAAAAGAATCTGGATTGTGGTGAGGGAACAGAGAAAAAAGCTCATTTAGGACCTGCACTTACGAAGGGGGTAGGCAGCTGTATATCAGGGAGTAAACCTTCTGAGAATAAAAACAGCTGGAGCTTGTTAAGGTAATTACACAGGGGAAAGGATAATGTACTGGGAACTCCTCAGAACAATCTGATTTGTGGTGAGGGCAGAGAGATAAAAGCTCATTTAGGAACGACATGAACATGCTGCGTAGGTAGCTGTTTATCAGTAAATATCTCCACTGAGATTAAGAAAAGCAGTAGCTTAATAAATTAAGTACTTCCTGGTATGGTTACTGTACTGGTAACTCCCCAAAAGAATCTGGATTGTGGTGAGGGAACAGAGAAAAAAGCTCATTTAGGACCTGCACTTACGAAGGGGGTAGGCAGCTGTATATCAGAGAGTAAACCTTCTGAGAATAAAAACAGCTGGAGCTTGTTAAGGTAATTACACCGGGGAAAAGATAATGTACTGGGAACTCCTCAGAAGAATCTGATTTGTGGTGAGGGCAGAGAGATAAAAGCTCATTTAGGAACGACATGAACATGCTGCGTAGGTAGCTGTTTATCAGTAAATATCTCCACTGAGAGTTAAGAAAAGCAGTAGCTTAATAAATTAAGTACTTCCTGGTATGGTTACTGTACTGGTAACTCCCCAAAAGAATCTGGATTGTGGTGAGGGAACAGAGAAAAAAGCTCATTTAGGACCTGCACTTACGAAGGGGGTAGGCAGCTATATATCAGGGAGTAAAACTTCTGAGAATAAAAACAGCTGGAGCTTGTTAAGGTAATTACACAGGGGAAAGGATAATGTACTGGGAACTCCTCAGAAGAATCTGATTTGTGGTGAGGGCAGAGAGATAAAATCTCATTTAGGAACGACATGAACATGCTGCTTAGGTAGCTGTTTATCAGTAAATATCTCCACTGAGATTAAGAAAAGCAGTAGCTTAATAAATTAAGTACTTCCTGGTGTGGTTTCTGTACTGGTAACTCCCCAAAAGAATCTGGATTGTGGTGAGGGAACAGAGAAAAAAGCTCATTTAGGACCTGCACTTACGAAGGGGGTAGGCAGCTGTATATCAGGGAGTAAACCTTCTGAGAATAAAAACAGCTGGAGCTTGTTAAGGTAATTACACAGGGGAAAGGATAATGTACTGGGAACTCCTCAGAAGAATCTGATTTGTGGTGAGGGCAGAGAGATAAATCCTCATTTAGGAACGACATGAACATGCTGCGTAGGTAGCTGTTTATCCGTAAATATCTCCACTGAGATTAAGAAAAGCAGTAGCTTAATAAATTAAGTACATCCTGCTATGGTTACTGTACTGGTAACTCCCCAAAAGAATCTGGATTGTGGTGAGGGAACAGAGAAAAAAGCTCATTTAGGACCTGCACTTACGAAGGGGGTAGGCAGCTGTATATCAGGGAGTAAACCTTCTGAGAATAAAAACAGCTGGAGCTTGTTAAGGTAATTACACAGGGGAAAGGATAATGTACTGGGAACTCCTCAGAAGAATCTGATTTGTGGTGAGGGCAGAGAGATAAAAGCTCGTTAAGGAACGACATGAACATGCTGCGTAGGTAGCTGTTTATCAGTAAATATCTCCACTGAGATTAAGAAAAGCAGTAGCTTAATAAATTAAGTACTTCCTGGTATGGTTACTGTACTGGTAACTCCCCAAAAGAATCTGGATTGTGGTGAGGGAACAGAGAAAAAAGCTCATTTAGGACCTGCACTTACGAAGGGGGTAGGCAGCTGTATATCAGGGAGTAAACCTTCTGAGAATAAAAACAGCTGGAGCTTGTTAAGTAATTACACAGGGGAAAGGATAATGTACTGGGAACTCCTCAGAAGAATCTGATTTGTGGTGAGGGCAGAGAGATAAAAGCTCATTTAGGAACAACATGAACATGCTGCGTAGGTAGCTGTTTATCTGTAAATAACTCCACTGAGATTAAGAAAAGCAGTAGCTTAATAAATTAAGTACTTCCTGGTATGGTTACTGTACTGGTAACTCCCCAAAAGAATCTGGATTGTGGTGAGGGAACAGAGAAAAAAGCTCATTTAGGACCTGCACTTACGAAGGGGGTAGGCAGCTGTATATCAGGGAGTAAACCTTCTGAGAATAAAAACAGCTGGAGCTTGTTAAGGTAATTACACAGGGGAAAGGATAATGTACTGGGAACTCCTCAGAAGAATCTGATTTGTGGTGAGGGCAGAAAGATAAAAGCTCATTTAGGAACGACATGAACATGCTGCGTAGGGAGCTGTTTATCAGTAAATATCTCCACTGAGATTAAGAAAAGCAGTAGCTTCATAAATTAAGTACTTCCTGGTATGGTTACTGTACTGGTAACTCCCCAAAAGAATCTGGATTGTGGTGAGGGAACAGAGAAAAAAGCTCATTTAGGACCTGCACTTACGAAGGGGGTAGGCAGCTGTATATCAGGGAGTAAACCTTCTGAGAATAAAAACAGCTGGAGCTTGTTAAGGGAATTACACCTGGGAATGGATAATGTACTGGGAACTCCTCAGAAGAATCTGATTTGTGGTGAGGGCAGAGAGATAAAAGCTCATTTATGAACGACATGAACATGCTGCGTAGGTAGCTGTTTATCAGTAAATATCTCCACTGAGATTAAGAAAAGCAGTAGCTTAATAAATTAAGTACTTCCTGGTATGGTTACTGTACTGGTAACTCCCCAAAAGAATCTGGATTGTGGTGAGGGAACGGAGAAAAAAGCTCATTTAGGACCTGCACTTACGAAGGGGGTAGGCAGCTGTATATCAGGGAGTAAAACTTATGAGAATAAAAACAGCTTGAGCTTGTTAAGGTAAATACACAGGGGAAAGGATAATGTACTGGGAACTCCTCAGAAGAATCTGATTTGTGGTGAGGGCAGAGAGATAAAAGCTCATTTAGGAACGACATGAACATGCTGCGTAGGTAGCTGTTTATCAGTAAATATCTCCACTGAGATTAAGAAAAGCAGTAGCTTAATAAATTAAGTACTTCCTGGTATGGTTACTGTACTGGTAACTCCCCAAAAGAATCTGGATTGTGGTGAGGGAACAGAGAAAAATCTCATTTAGGACCTGCACTTACGAAGGGGGTAGGCAGCTGTATATCAGGGAGTAAACCTTCTGAGAATAAAAACAGTTGGAGCTTGTTAAGGTAAATACACAGGGGAAAGGATAATGTACTGGGAACTCCTCAGAAGAATCTGATTTGTGGTGAGGGCAGAGAGATAAAAGCTCATTTAGGAACGACATGAACATGCTGCGTAGGTAGCTGTTTATCAGTAAATATCTCCACTGAGATTAAGAAAAGCAGTAGCTTAATAAATTAAGTACTTCCTGGTATGGTTACTGTACTGGTAACTCCCCAAAAGAATCTGGATTGTGGTGAGGGAACAGAGAAAAAAGCTCATTTAGGACCTGCACTTACGAAGGGGGTAGGCAGCTGTATATCAGGGAGTAAACCTTCTGAGAATAAAAACACCTGGAGCTTGTTAAGGTAATTACACAGGGGAAAGGATAATGTACTGGGAACTCCTCAGAAGAATCTGATTAGTGGTGAGGGCAGAGAGATAAAAGCTCATTTAGGAACGACATGAACATGCTGCGTAGGTAGCTGTTTATCAGTAAATATCTCCACTGAGATTAAGAAAAGTAGTAGCTTAATAAATTAAGTACTTCCTGGTATGGTTACTGTACTGGTAACTCCCCAAAAGAATCTGGATTGTGGTGAGGGAACAGAGAAAAAAGCTCATTTAGGACCTGCACTTACGAAGGGGGTAGGCAGCTGTATATCAGGGAGTAAACCTTCTGAGAATAAAAACAGCTGGAGCTTCTTAAGGTAATTACACAGGGGAAAGGATAATGTACTGGGAACTCCTCAGAACAATCTGATTTGTGGTGAGGGCAGAGAGATAAAAGCTCATTTAGGAACGACATGAACATGCTGCGTAGGTAGCTGTTTATCAGTAAATATCTCCACTGAGAGTTAAGAAAAGCAGTAGCTTAATAAATTAAGTACTTCCTGGTATGGTTACTGTACTGGTAACTCCCCAAAAGAATCTGGATTGTGGTGAGGGAACAGAGAAAAAAGCTCATTTAGGACCTGCACTTACGAAGGGGGTAGGCAGCTATATATCAGGGAGTAAAACTTCTGAGAATAAAAACAGCTGGAGCTTGTTAAGGTAATTACACAGGGGAAAGGATAATGTACTGGGAACTCCTCAGAAGAATCTGATTTGTGGTGAGGGCAGAGAGATAAAATCTCATTTAGGAACGACATGAACATGCTGCTTAGGTAGCTGTTTATCAGTAAATATCTCCACTGAGATTAAGAAAAGCAGTAGCTTAATAAATTAAGTACTTCCTGGTATGGTTTCTGTACTGGTAACTCCCCAAAAGAATCTGGATTGTGGTGAGGGAACAGAGAAAAAAGCTCATTTAGGACCTGCACTTACGAAGGGGGTAGGCAGCTGTATATCAGGGAGTAAACCTTCTGAGAATAAAAACAGCTGGAGCTTGTTAAGGTAATTACACAGGGGAAAGGATAATGTACTGGGAACTCCTCAGAAGAATCTGATTTGTGGTGAGGGCAGAGAGATAAAAGCTCATTTAGGAACGACATGAACATGCTGCGTAGGTAGCTCTTTATCCGTAAATATCTCCACTGAGATTAAGAAAAGCAGTAGCTTAATAAATTAAGTACATCCTGCTATGGTTACTGTACTGGTAACTCCCCAAAAGAATCTGGATTGTGGTGAGGGAACAGAGAAAAAAGCTCATTTAGGACCTGCACTTACGAAGGGGGTAGGCAGCTGTATATCAGGGAGTAAACCTTCTGAGAATAAAAACAGCTGGAGCTTGTTAAGGTAATTACACAGGGGAAAGGATAATGTACTGGGAACTCCTCAGAAGAATCTGATTTGTGGTGAGGGCAGAGAGATAAAAGCTCGTTAAGGAACGACATGAACATGCTGCGTAGGTAGCTGTTTATCAGTAAATATCTCCACTGAGATTAAGAAAAGCAGTAGCTTAATAAATTAAGTACTTCCTGGTATGGTTACTGTACTGGTAACTCCCCAAAAGAATCTGGATTGTGGTGAGGGAACAGAGAAAAAAGCTCATTTAGGACCTGCACTTACGAAGGGGGTAGGCAGCTGTATATCAGGGAGTAAACCTTCTGAGAATAAAAACAGCTGGAGCTTGTTAAGGTAATTACACAGGGGAAAGGATAATGTACTGGGAACTCCTCAGAAGAATCTGATTTGTGGTGAGGGAAGAGAGATAAAAGCTCATTTAGGAACGACATGAACATGCTGCCTAGGTAGCTGTTTATCAATAAATATCTCCACTGAGATTAAGAAAAGCAGTAGCTTAATAAATTAAGTACTTCCTGCTATGGTTACTGTACTGGTAACTCCCCAAAAGAATCTGGATTGTGTTGAGGGAACAGAGAAAGAAGCTCATTTAGGACCTGCACTTACGAAGGGGGTAGGCAGCTGTATATCAGGGAGTAAACCTTCTGAGAATAAAAACAGCTGGAGCTTGTTAAGGTAATTACACAGGGGAAAGGATAATGTACTGGGAACTCCTCAGAAGAATCTGATTTGTGGTGAGGGCAGAGAGATAAAAGCTCATTTAGGAACGACATGAACATGCTGCGTAGGTAGCTGTTTATCAGTAAATATCTCCACTGAGATTAAGAAAAGCAGTAGCTTAATAAATTAAGTACTTCCTGGTATGGTTACTGTACTGGTAACTCCCCAAAAGCATCTGGATTGTGGTGAGGGAACAGAGAAAAAAGCTCATTTAGGACCTGCACTTACGAAGGGGGTAGGCAGCTGTATATCAGGGAGTAAATCTTCTGAGAATAAAAACAGCTGGAGCTTGTTAAGGTAATTACACAGGGGAAAGGACAATGTACTGGGAACTCCTCAGAAGAATCTGATTTGTGGTGAGGGCAGAGAGATAAAAACTCGTTTAGGAACGACATGAACATGCTGCGTAGGTAGCTGTTTATCAGTAAATATCTCCACTGAGATTAAGAAAAGCAGTAGCTTAATAAATTAAGTACTTCCTGCTATGGTTACTGTACTGGTAACTCCCCAAAAGAATCTGGATTGTGGTGAGGGAACAGAGAAAAAAGCTCATTTAGGACCTGCACTTACGAAGGGGGTAGGCAGCTGTATATCAGGGAGTAAACCTTCTGAGAATAAAAACAGCTGGAGCTTGTTAAGGTAATTACACAGGGGAAAGGATAATGTACTGGGAACTCCTCAGAAGAATCTGATTTGTGGTGAGGGAAGAGAGATAAAAGCTCATTTAGGAACGACATGAACATGCTGCCTAGGTAGCTGTTTATCAATAAATATCTCCACTGAGATTAAGAAAAGCAGTAGCTTAATAAATTAAGTACTTCCTGCTATGGTTACTGTACTGGTAACTCCCCAAAAGAATCTGGATTGTGGTGAGGGAACAGAGAAAGAAGCTCATTTAGGACCTGCACTTACGAAGGGGGTAGGCAGCTGTATATCAGGGAGTAAACCTTCTGAGAATAAAAACAGCTGGAGCTTGTTAAGGTAATTACACAGGGGAAAGGGTATTGTACTGGGAACTCCTCAGAAGAATCTGATTTGTGGTGAGGGCATAAAGATAAAAGCTCATTTAGGAACGACATGAACATGCTGCGTAGGTAGCTGTTTATCAGTAAATATCTCCACTGAGATTAAGAAACGCAGTAGCTTAATAAATTAAGTACTTCCTGGTATGGTTACTGTACTGGTAACTCCCCAAAAGAATCTGGATTGTGGTGAGGGAACAGAGAAAAAAGCTCATTTAGGACCTGCACTTACGAAGGGGGTAGGCAGCTGTATATCAGGGAGTAAACCTTCTGAGAATAAAAACAGCTGGAGCTTGTTAAGGTAATTACACAGGGGAAAGGATAATGTACTGGGAACTCCTCAGAAGAATCTGATTTGTGGTGAGGGAAGAGAGATAAAAGCTCATTTAGGAACGACATGAACATGCTGCCCAGGTAGCTGTTTATCAATAAATATCTCCACTGAGATTAAGAAAAGCAGTAGCTTAATAAATTAAGTACTTCCTGCTATGGTTACTGTACTGGTAACTCCCCAAAAGAATCTGGATTGTGGTGAGGGAACAGAGAAAGAAGCTCATTTAGGACCTGCACTTACGAAGGGGGTAGGCAGCTGTATATCAGGGAGTAAACCTTCTGAGAATAAAAACAGCTGGAGCTTGTTAAGGTAATTACACAGGGGAAAGGGTATTGTACAGGGAACTCCTCAGAAGAATCTGATTTGTGGTGAGGGCATAAAGATAAAAGCTCATTTAGGAACGACATGAACATGCTGCGTAGGTAGCTGTTTATCAGTAAATATCTCCACTGAGATTAAGAAAAGCAGTAGCTTAATAAATTAAGTACTTCGTGGTATGGTTACTGTACTGGTAACTCCCCAAAAGAATCTGGATTGTGGTGAGGGAACAGAGAAAAAAGCTCATTTAGGACCTGCACTTACGAAGGGGGTAGGCAGCTGTATATCAGGGAGTAAACCTTCTGAGAATAAAAACAGCTGGAGCTTGTTAAGGTAATTACACAGGGGAAAGGATAATGTACTGGGAACTCCTCAGAAGAATCTGATTTGTGGTGAGGGCAGAGAGATAAAAGCTCGTTAAGGAACGACATGAACATGCTGCGTAGGTAGCTGTTTATCAGTAAATATCTCCACTGAGATTAAGAAAAGCAGTAGCTTAATAAATTAAGTACTTCCTGGTATGGTTACTGTACTGGTAACTCCCCAAAAGAATCTGGATTGTGGTGAGGAAACAGAGAAAAAAGCTCATTTAGGACCTGCACTTACGAAGGGGGTAGGCAGCTGTATATCAGGGAGTAAACCTTCTGAGAATAAAAACAGCTGGAGCTTGTTAAGGTAATTACACAGGGGAAAGGATAATGTACTGGGAACTCCTCAGAAGAATCTGATTTGTGGTGAGGGAAGAGAGATAAAAGCTCATTTAGGAACGACATGAACATGCTGCCTAGGTAGCTGTTTATCAATAAATATCTCCACTGAGATTAAGAAAAGCAGTAGCTTAATAAATTAAGTACTTCCTGCTATGGTTACTGTACTGGTAACTCCCCAAAAGAATCTGGATTGTGGTGAGGGAACAGAGAAAGAAGCTCATTTAGGACCTGCACTTACGAAGGGGGTAGGCAGCTGTATATCAGGGAGTAAACCTTCTGAGAATAAAAACAGCTGGAGCTTGTTAAGGTAATTACACAGGGGAAAGGATAATGTACTGGGAACTCCTCAGAAGAATCTGATTTGTGGTGAGGGCAGAGAGATAAAAGCTCATTTAGGAACGACATGAACATGCTGCGTAGGTAGCTGTTTATCAGTAAATATCTCCACTGAGATTAAGAAAAGCAGTAGCTTAATAAATTAAGTACTTCCTGGTATGGTTACTGTACTGGTAACTCCCCAAAAGCATCTGGATTGTGGTGAGGGAACAGAGAAAAAAGCTCATTTAGGACCTGCACTTACGAAGGGGGTAGGCAGCTGTATATCAGGGAGTAAATCTTCTGAGAATAAAAACAGCTGGAGCTTGTTAAGGTAATTACACAGGGGAAAGGACAATGTACTGGGAACTCCTCAGAAGAATCTGATTTGTGGTGAGGGCAGAGAGATAAAAACTCGTTTAGGAACGACATGAACATGCTGCGTAGGTAGCTGTTTATCAGTAAATATCTCCACTGAGATTAAGAAAAGCAGTAGCTTAATAAATTAAGTACTTCCTGCTATGGTTACTGTACTGGTAACTCCCCAAAAGAATCTGGATTGTGGTGAGGGAACAGAGAAAAAAGCTCATTTAGGACCTGCACTTACGAAGGGGGTAGGCAGCTGTATATCAGGGAGTAAACCTTCTGAGAATAAAAACAGCTGGAGCTTGTTAAGGTAATTACACAGGGGAAAGGATAATGTACTGGGAACTCCTCAGAAGAATCTGATTTGTGGTGAGGGAAGAGAGATAAAAGCTCATTTAGGAACGACATGAAAATGCTGCCTAGGTAGCTGTTTATCAATAAATATCTCCACTGAGATTAAGAAAAGCAGTAGCTTAATAAATTAAGTACTTCCTGCTATGGTTACTGTACTGGTAACTCCCCAAAAGAATCTGGATTGTGGTGAGGGAACAGAGAAAGAAGCTCATTTAGGACCTGCACTTACGAAGGGGGTAGGCAGCTGTATATCAGGGAGTAAACCTTCTGAGAATAAAAACAGCTGGAGCTTGTTAAGGTAATTACACAGGGGAAAGGGTATTGTACTGGGAACTCCTCAGAAGAATCTGATTTGTGGTGAGGGCATAAAGATAAAAGCTCATTTAGGAACGACATGAACATGCTGCGTAGGTAGCTGTTTATCAGTAAATATCTCCACTGAGATTAAGAAACGCAGTAGCTTAATAAATTAAGTACTTCCTGGTATGGTTACTGTACTGGTAACTCCCCAAAAGAATCTGGATTGTGGTGAGGGAACAGAGAAAAAAGCTCATTTAGGACCTGCACTTACGAAGGGGGTAGGCAGCTGTATATCAGGGAGTAAACCTTCTGAGAATAAAAACAGCTGGAGCTTGTTAAGGTAATTACACAGGGGAAAGGATAATGTACTGGGAACTCCTCAGAAGAATCTGATTTGTGGTGAGGGAAGAGAGATAAAAGCTCATTTAGGAACGACATGAACATGCTGCCCAGGTAGCTGTTTATCAATAAATATCTCCACTGAGATTAAGAAAAGCAGTAGCTTAATAAATTAAGTACTTCCTGCTATGGTTACTGTACTGGTAACTCCCCAAAAGAATCTGGATTGTGGTGAGGGAACAGAGAAAGAAGCTCATTTAGGACCTGCACTTACGAAGGGGGTAGGCAGCTGTATATCAGGGAGTAAACCTTCTGAGAATAAAAACAGCTGGAGCTTGTTAAGGTAATTACACAGGGGAAAGGGTATTGTACTGGGAACTCCTCAGAAGAATCTGATTTGTGGTGAGGGCATAAAGATAAAAGCTCATTTAGGAACGACATGAACATGCTGCGTAGGTAGCTGTTTATCAGTAAATATCTCCACTGAGATTAAGAAAAGCAGTAGCTTAATAAATTAAGTACTTCCTGGTATGGTTACTGTACTGGTAACTCCCCAAAAGAATCTGGATTGTGGTGAGGGAACAGAGAAAAAAGCTCATTTAGGACCTGCACTTACGAAGGGGGTAGGCAGCTGTATATCAGGGAGTAAACCTTCTGAGAATAAAAACAGCTGGAGCTTGTTAAGGTAATTACACAGGGGAAAGGATAATGTACTGGGAACTCCTCAGAAGAATCTGATTTGTGGTGAGGGCAGAGAGATAAAAGCTCATTTAGGAACGAAATGAACATGCTGCGTAGGTAGCTGTTTATCAGTAAATATTTCCACTGAGATTAAGAAAAGCAGTAGCTTAATAAATTAAGTACTTCCTGGTATGGTTACTGTACTGGTAACTCCCCAAACGAATCTGGATTGTGGTGACGGAACAGAGAAAAAAGCTCATTTAGGACCTGCACTTACGAAGGGGGTAGGCAGCTGTATATCAGGGAGTAAATCTTCTGAGAATAAAAACAGCTGGAGCTTGTTAAGGTAATTACACAGGGGAAAGGATAATGTACTGGGAACTCCTCAGAAGAATCTGATTTGTGGTGAGGGCAGAGAGATAAAAACTCGTTTAGGAACGACATGAACATGCTGCGTAGGTAGCTGTTTATCAGTAAATATCTCCACTGAGATTAAGAAAAGCAGTAGCTTAATAAATTCAGTACTTCCTGCTATGGTTACTGTACTGGTAACTCCCCAAAAGAATCTGGATTGTGGTGAGGGAACAGAGAAAAAAGCTCATTTAGGACCTGCACTTACGAAGGGGGTAGGCAGCTGTATATCAGGGAGTAAACCTTCTGAGAATAAAAACAGCTGGAGCTTGTTAAGGTAATTACACAGGGGAAAGGATAATGTACTGGGAACTCCTCAGAAGAATCTGATTTGTGGTGAGGGCAGAGAGATAAAAGCTCATTTAGGAACGACATGAACATGCTGCCTAGGTAGCTGTTCATCAGTAAATATCTCCACTGAGATTAAGAAAAGCAGTAGCTTAATAAATTAAGTACTTCCTGGTATGGTTACTGTACTGGTAACTCCCCAAAAGAATCTGGATTGTGGTGAGGGAACAGAGAAAAAAGCTCATTTAGGACCTGCACTTACGAAGGGGGTAGGCAGCTGTATATCAGGGAGTAAACCTTCTGAGAATAAAAACAGCTGGAGCTTGTTAAGGTAATTACACAGGGGAAAGGATAATGTACTGGGAACTCCTGAGAAGAATCTGATTTGTGGTGAGGGCAGAGAGATAAAAGCTCATTTAGGAACGACATGAACATGCTGCGTAGGTAGCTGTTTATCAGTAAATATCTCCACTGAGATTAATAAAAGCAGTAGCTTAATAAATTAAGTACTTCCTGGTATGGTTACTGTACTGGTAACTCCCCAAAAGAATCTGGATTGTGGTGAGGGAACAGAGAAAAAAGCTCATTTAGGACCTGCACTTACGAAGGGGGTAGGCAGCTGTATATCAGGGAGTAAACCTTCTGAGAATAAAAACAGCTGGAGCTTGTTAAGGTAATTACACAGGGGAAAGGATAATGTACTGGGAACTCCTCAGAACAATCTGATTTGTGGTGAGGGCAGAAAGATAAAAGCTCATTTAAGAACGACATGAACATGCTGCGTAGGTAGCTGTTTATCAGTAAATATCTCCACTGAGATTAAGAAAAGCAGTAGCTTAATAAATTAAGTACTTCCTGGTATGGTTACTGTACTGGTAACTCCCCAAAAGAATCTGGATTGTGGTGAGGGAACAGAGAAAAAAGCTCATTTAGGACCTGCACTTACGAAGGGGGTAGGCAGCTGTATATCAGGGAGTAAACCTTCTGAGAATAAAAACAGCTGGAGCTTGTTAAGGTAATTACACAGGGGAAAGGATAATGTACTGGGAACTCCTCAGAAGAATCTGATTTGTGGTGAGGGCAGAGAGATAAAAGCTCATTTAGGAACGACATGAACATGCTGCTTAGGTAGCTGTTTATCAGTAAATATCTCCACTGAGATTAAGAAAAGCAGTAGCTTAATAAATTAAGTACTTCCTGCTATGGTTACTGTACTGGTAACTCCCCAAAAGAATCTGGATTGTGGTGAGGGAACAGAGAAAAAAGCTCATTCAGGACCTGCACTTACGAAGGGGGTAGGCAGCTGTATATCAGGGAGTAAACCTTCTGAGAATAAAAACAGCTGGAGCTTGTTAAGGTAATTACACAGGGGAAAGGATAATGTACTGGGAACTCCTCAGAAGAATCTGATTTGTGGTGAGGGCAGAGAGATAAAAGCTCATTTAGGAACGACATGAACATGCTGCGTAGGTAGCTGTTTATCAGTAAATATCTCCACTGAGATTAAGAAAAGCAGTAGCTTAATAAATTAAGTACTTCCTGGTATGGTTACTGGACTGGTAACTCCCCAAAAGAATCTGGATTGTGGTGAGGGAACAGAGAAAAAAGCTCATTTAGGACCTGCACTTACGAAGGGGGTAGGCAGCTGTATATCAGGGAGTAAACCTTCTGAGAATAAAAACAGCTGGAGCTTGTTAAGGTAATTACACAGGGGAAAGGATAATGTACTGGGAACTCCTGAGAAAAATCTGATTTGTGGTGAGGGCAGAGAGATAAAAGCTCATTTAGGAACGACATGAACATGCTGCGTAGGTAGATGTTTATCAGTAAATATCTCCACTGAGATTAAGAAAAGCAGTAGCTTAATAAATTAAGTACTTCCTGGTATGGTTACTGTACTGGTAACTCCCCAAAAGAATCTGGATTGTGGTGAGGGAACAGAGAAAAAAGCTCATTTAGGACCTGCACTTACGAAGGGGGTAGGCAGCTGTATATGAGGGAGTAAACCTTCTGAGAATAAAAACACCTGGAGCTTGTTAAGGTAATTACACAGGGGAAAGGATAATGTACTCTGAACTCCTCAGAAGAAACTGATTTGTGGTGAGGGAAGAGATAAAAGCTCATTTAGGAACGACATGAACATGCTGCGTAGGTAGCTGTTTATCAGTAAATATCTCCACTGAGATTAAGAAAAGCAGTAGCTTAATAAATTAAGTACTTCCTGGTATGGTTACTGTACTGGTAACTCCCCAAAAGAATCTGGATTGTGGTGAGGGAACAGAGAAAAAAGCTCATTTAGGACCTGCACTTACGAAGGGGGTAGGCAGCTGTATATCAGGGAGTAAACCTTCTGAGAATAAAAACAGCTGGAGCTTGTTAAGGTAATTACACAGGGGAAAGGATAATGTACTGGGAACTCCTCAGAAGAATCTGATTTGTGGTGAGGGCCGAGAGATAAAAGCTCATTTAGGAACGACATGAACATGCTGCGTAGGTAGCTGTTTATCAGTAAATATCTCCACTGAGATTAAGAAAAGCAGTAGCTTAATAAATTAAGTACTTCCTGGTATGGTTACTGTACTGGTAACTCCCCAAAAGAATCTGGATTGTGGTGAGGGAACAGAGAAAAAAGCTCATTTAGGACCTGCACTTACGAAGGGGGTAGGCAGCTGTATATCAGGGAGTAAACCTTCTGAGAATAAAAACAGCTGGAGCTTGTTAAGGTAATTACACAGGGGAAAGGATAATGTACTGGGAACTCCTCAGAAGAATCTGATTTGTGGTGAGGGCAGAGAGATAAAAGCTCTTTTAAGAACGACATGAACATGCTGCGTAGGTAGCTGTTTATCAGTAAATATCTCCACTGAGATTAAGAAAAGCAGTAGCTTAATAAATTAAGTACTTCCTGGTATGGATACTGTACTGGTAACTCCCCAAAAGAATCTGGATTGTGGTGAGGGAACAGAGAAAAAAGCTCATTTAGGACCTGCACTTACGAAGGGGGTAGGCAGCTGTATATCAGGGAGTAAACCTTCTGAGAATAAAAACAGCTGGAGCTTGTTAAGGTAATTACACAGGGGAAAGGATAATGTACTGGGAACTCCTCAGAAGAATCTGATTTGTGGTGAGGGCAGAGAGATAAAAGCTCATTTAGGAACGACATGAACATGCTGCGTAGGTAGCTGTTTATCAGTAAATATCTCCACTGAGATTAAGAAAAGCAGTAGCTTAAAAAATTAAGTACTTCCTGGTATGGTTACTGTACTGGTAACTCCCCAAAAGAATCTGGATTGTGGTGAGGGAACAGAGAAAAAAGCTCATTTAGGACCTGCACTTACGAAGGGGGTAGGCAGCTGTATATCAGGGAGTAAACCTTCTGAGAATAAAAACAGCTGGAGCTTGCTAAGGTAATTACACAGGGGAAAGGATAATGAACTGGGAACTCCTCAGAAGAATCTGATTTGTGGTGAGGGCAGAGAGATAAAAGCTCATTTAGGAACGACATGAACATGCTGCGTAGGTAGCTGTTTATCAGTAAATATCTCCACTGAGATTAAGAAAAGCAGTAGCTTAATAAATTAAGTACTTCCTGGTATGGTTACTGTACTGGTAACTCCCCAAAAGAATCTGGATTGTGGTGAGGGAACAGAGAAAAAAGTTCATTTAGGACCTGCACTTACGAAGGGGGTAGGCAGCTGTATATCAGGGAGTAAACCTTCTGAGAATAAAAACAGCTGGAGCTTGTTAAGGTAATTAAACAGGGGAAAGGATAATGTACTGGGAACTCCTCAGAAGAATCTGATTTGTGGTGAGGGCAGAGAGATAAAAGCTCATTTAGGAACGACATGTGTTGAACCTGGGTAACTGCAGTCGAAATCAGGACACGGGGGATGCAAGGCGAGTGAACCAATGCATACTTTATTCCAAGAGGGCCAGGGTTTATATAGGCTTAGAAACCAATTTTACAATTACAGGGTAAAAGATCAATACAGCATGACATTTGTCTCAAATACAGAAGTGGAGGAAATTTCCTACTGTGAGGGCAGGAACTTCATACAAATGCCTTTCTAATTACAGGAGGTAGTGACTACAAAGATTATTGATATCAAAACAAGGAACTGTATACAACCGAGGTAGAACTATAATTATCTCCTAGCTACTATCTCCTTAAGGCTAGATAACATCAATCTTGACTTCTCCAAATACTTGTGAAGTAACAGTGAGGAGACTTTCCTGTTTACAGTGAGAATCTAGTGAGGAGACTTTCCTGTTTACAGAGAGAATCTAGTGAGGAGACTTTCCTGTTTACAGAGAGAATCTAACACTAAATGCAGCTGGTCTAGCAAGTCTCCTCAGGGAGACTTGATAAGTAGGGGGAAAAAGGAGATTCTCACAACAACTGGTGGCTTCCTTTGGCCCACAAACACCAGAAACTCCTATCTGGGAATGTGTTCCCAAGGGCCTATTAGTGTGCTAATGAGGCATCAGAGTAACCATGCCGGGGCTAAATTTTTCCACTGGTTGGAGACCTTAATTCTCCAACAATTCCCCCTTTTTTATTAATTTTCCACAGCCGCTTCTCTAGAAAGTTTAAGGGCAGTGAGTAAAACATCAGAGGAATTATTCCTAGTGTAACGCTTCATTATAGCTATGATAGAACAATATCCTAAGAAAAAGACCCATATCATAAGTATTAAGGCAATAAAAGCACTTCCAACACTATGGGTAATACTTTGCCACCACCCCCTAGGGTCTAGTCCTTCTAAGGTCTGAGCTAGTCCTTGGGCTATATCATCAATAGAGGAGGCATCTGGCAATTCCTTTTGAAAAGCTTCCAAAACCTCCCTGTACAAGCTTTGTTCACTTAACGTACCATTTAGTAGGGCTCCATCTATAAGCATTTGTATATCATTCCATTCATATTCAGAGGCATTATATTTATAAGGTGTTACACAGACATGACTAGAATTCCAATCACAAGTCAAAAACAATCGTTGCTGTAAAGCCAAATATTTCTGTCCAAGCCAAAACACTCCTCCTTTAACAGCTTCTAACTCATCTTGAAGGTGGGCATTTACTTCCAGCTGGTGTTGCCACAGATTGTGGGAGTCCTGGTGCCACTGCACCATAAAGTTATGAGTTTGTACAGATTGTCGCAATGCGGCTCCGGATACTGCTGCAGTTGTAGCAATGGCAATCAGTCCAACGAGTCCTGCAATAATCAGTCCAATGGCACGACGACTCCTCCTCAGAAGCCGCTTGAAAAACTGCATTACCAATCCTTGCACAGGTCCTCCAGCCCAGGGACGGTGCATGCGAACAGGAACCCAAAGGGAGTTGCGCTGGGTTAAAATCATGATCCTATCTTGACTAAAATTAAAGGTGACATTGTTATTCAAACAAGTATACAATTTACAATTTATGCAGGTAATGGCATTCTTAGTTATGTTTATGGGACCGACCATCAGTACATGTGGAAAATGAACACAAGCAGAGATATTATAGGTCTTTACAACTGTGAAGTTGTAGGAGGCCGAGGATCCTTTAGTTCCTAAGTTCCATTGGCCAGCAATACAGGAGCCAGAGAAGCTGCTAATTTCCAGAGATGACGTTGTGGAGGAAATAGCCTGTCTCCATGGGCGAGAGCAGGCCGGGGGTCACCAAAGCCTGCTCCAAACCACCCTAAAAGCTGTTTAGCAGACATGGCATTGGACATGTTCATAGATAAAGTAGGTTCACAAGATGAGTTATATTCAGTGCAGTTTTTAAACCACACACCAAAAGGTCCCCAATCATACCAAGTATGCTGGGATGTATTCCAAATAGTTGGAAAAATTCCTCGACAACTTTCCCAATGTCTTTCAGTAAAGTTCAGGTTCAGATAAGTAAAATTGTCACATTTAGGCAGGCCATCAGGAATAGGATAATTATCTAATTTATAGGTATGAGATCCCACAGACCAGGAAGACAGTCTAATCAGCCGAGTTCTACTGGAGTTATATGAACCTCCATGCTGAATCCAATATTGATATCTAAAAGGATAACATGGGGAGCGGCCTTGACAGATAGCTTTAGAGAACTGAGAATAAGAGAAGTTAAATGATCTTTCCTCTTCCATAGGAAAGACTGGAATGCCAGACCCATAGGGGGAGAGAGTAAATTAGGAATAGATGTAAAAGAGACAGGGGCTTTTGTCCATAAGTATGGACATAAAGGAGGGTTAGAAATATAGGCCCAATACATTACCTCTGATGTAGCCCCTACAGGTTACCAGTGCACACCTGTCCATTAGAATGGCCTTATCACTTGGATGAGAATGTTTCACCCCCTAGATGGACAGAGGGGTGTTTGTTGCTGGATCCACTGGAGCAGGTGCTAGAAAGATGGGCTGTCTTCTGTAGAAACATAAGCATACCCTCGCCCCTGGGTTAACAACTCCCCGGGACCCAATCTAGCCCAACCCCCAATCTATTCCAAGCTGGCTGTGGTTTGTTTTGCATAGGCGGAGCTAGGAAGTGTCGCTCAGCTCTTGCTAAAACATCTCCTTGAGGCAAATTTAAAAAGTTAAGGACAAATAGTGCTTCTGCAATAACGGCTCGGGCTGTTTTATAAATACTTTTCATAGAAGTTGCATATCCCTCAGTACTATCCATACTCCCCCTCTTTAGTTTTTTAATTTGTGTTTTTAATGTATAATGAGCTCTTTCTACTATACCTTGACCTTGAGGATTGTATTCAATTCCTGTAACATGAAAAATGTTATGAAATTCTAAAAATTTTCGTACCTGTTTACTGGAATAAGCTGGTGCATTGTCAGTTTTTATTTGAGAATGAATCCCCATGACTGCGAATGTTTCTAGTAAATGTTGAATGACATGAGTCCCTTTTTCCCCTGGTAGAGGTGTTGCCCAAATAAAAGAAGAATGTGTATCAATGGATACATGCACATATTGTAAGCGGCCAAATTCAGGGATGTGTGTTACATCCATTTGCCAAATTTTATTAGGAGCCAATCCTCGAGGATTCGCACCGTGGGGAAGAGTTCGCAGATGCAAGGGTCTGCAAGTAGGACAGTTAGCAATGATTTGTTTAGCTTGTTTAAAGGGAATTTTATAAGTAACATGTAAATGACCTGCATTAGAGTGCCGGGCAGCATGATCTTCTTCTGCTGAGGCAAAAGAGACTAAAGCATCTACTTTAGCATTACCGTATGCCATAGGACCTGGCAAATTAGAATGAGCTCGAATATGGACTACATACAAAGAGTGTTGCCTCTGGCGCAACAGGTTCTGTAATTGTTTAAATAGTGAACTTAGTGGGGGGTTTATTTGAGAAATAACAGCAGAGTATATATTGCATAAAACATGTGCTGCATAAGCAGAGTCAGTAATTAAATTAAAAGGTATCAAGAAATTTCCCAGAGCATATATAATAGCCTGTAACTCATTTTGTTGTGCTGATTGCCAAGGGGTAAAGAAAACTTGATATTTATCTTCTGTCCAGAAAGCACATGTTATTTTTAGTACCATCTACAAAAACATTGGGAGCATTTAGAATGGGCTCAGAGAGTAAAATATTATCAATAACATAAGTTTGTCTTTGAAAAAATTGCCAAAGAGGACTAGAAGGTAAATAGTATAAAATTTCCCCTGTAAAGCCATTTAAAGCCAGAGGGAGAAGATCAGAGGTTTGTAACATAAACTCAAACTGCTGTTTAGGTATAGGGGTGATAATGAAGTAGGCGTCTTGCCCACTGATTTGCAGGCATCTCTTACGGCCTTGCATGATAATGAAACTGATCATCTCTGGATAGGTGGATAACATTTTGGAGAAAGTGTGTTTGGTATATATCCATTCCAAAGGCTTATTGTACTGAGCTAGCACCCCTGTAGGGTAGTCTTTGGTAAGTAAAATTAGCAACCCAATAGGGGCAGATAGGTCTACCCGAGCTAAGGAATTTTGAGCCAGGGCCTTTTCCACTAGAAGTAGCTCCTGACGTGCCTCATCAGTTAATTCACGGGGGCTTTTTAAGTCCGAATCTCCTTGAAGGATGGAAAATAGATTATGCAGCGCATATGTGGGAATTCCTAAGGAAGGGCGAAGCCAATTGATGTCCCCTAATAACTTTTGAAAGTCATTGAGAGTTTTTAACTCTTCAGTACGGATTTTTATTAATTGGGGGGTAATTACTTGTCTTCTAAATATCCCAGACTTAAATGGTTCTTCTGTTTAAATGAATTTTATCAGGGGCAATTATTAAATTATACTGTTGAAAGTCTAAAGGCAAAATTTGTAACAATTTTGATACAATATTTTTATCAGGTGTAGCAAATTATAAATCATTTTATTGAAAACAATATATGTAAAACAAACTGGAGTAGTAATTAAACAATCATCTTGATAGCCATCATTTTCCTATATCCAACTTAAAACAAACATTTTAAATTTCATATCTCAGAATACATTTTTGATCTCAAGTCTTTTACCAAGCCTGGTTGTATTAAAAGAAATCTGGAGCCTAGGTATCACCCATTGCTTCATGCTGCTTGTTTTTCACTTTCAAATTTCTTATCTAGAAAGGCATTCTAAAACCTTTTAAAGTAGAGGCTTTCACACCTTTACCTCAGCCTGTATTTGCATAGAAAAACTGAGGCCCGGGGGGCACATTGCCTCCTGGTTGTCTGCTTTAAAAGAGCCATTTTCCTATATACAGAGAGTTAATGAAAGTTGTGTACTTCTATCCCCCATTAGTTTATATACTTTAAAATATTTACCTGATTATATGTGACTTAAGATAGTTAATCTTACTGTTACAGTAGAGTTTACACTTAAAAAATTTAGTACCTGATTCATTAAAGTGATACCCAAAACAATTGTAACAAGAGTACACTTAGCAGTGTGCCCCAGAATTATAACCATGAGATTTCAGAGTTAGCATATTTGCCTTTTTAATACATCCAAATTGCAAACCTGTATAGAAATCGAGTTATATCAGGTAAATAAACTTTTAACTCTCCTTTAAGATATTCCAATTTTAATCCATCCTAAGGGGCAGTTTTAGAAGTATCAGTCAAATCATACATTTTACCCTGAGGTTTCCAATGTTTATACCTGAAAACAAAAGAAATAAAAGAAAGGCCTCCATTGGCCTGTCCTATAGAATGGGCCTATCTCCATCCCACTCCTTAGAGCTTGATGAACTGCCTTGGGGCCAGCTTGCCCTCTCCCACTATGAATGGACGCCACCCTACGGCTGTCCCATCACGTGGATCGGCTAAACTGCACTTTTGTCAGTTTACCCCTCACTACTGAGGATAGGTTCAAGGGCCCATGCTAAGTTCTTATTTATTTATTTTTAACCATGAATTAAAGAATTTTTAACTATAGTTCCTTTTAAAATAAATAATCCTTTAAAGCTTTTGGTAATGCCCAAATTCGATGATCTTTTGAAGTTTAAAGTTAAACTAACCTATTTTTACATCATACATTTTTAATCTTGAACACATTCACACCCACATACATTTGTGCGCGCGCACACACACACATACATACATTCACATATGTAGGTATTAATGTAAACAGAACTTAAAAGCAGTCCAAACAACTATCAGCCGTGCATTTTTTAGTGGCAAAAAGGTATATTTTCCAATCTTACTCTTGTAATGACCAAAACTTAAAACAAAACCTTTAATGAATGATTTTAGCATTGATTAGTCTTATTCACTAGGGCCTATTAGTTTTAGCAAAGTATCTTAGCATACTAATTAATTTTTAGCTGAAGATAACTGGGTTGGGGTCCCCTGGAGTATTACTGAGTCCACCTAGCACTTGACTCTTAGTGTTTACTCTCAGGCTAAGATTAGCCGGCTGTTTGAACTCGGTTCTCAGCAGCCTTCACTTTTTCTGCCTTCTTGCAGAAGGAGACACAGTACCTAGTAAATGTTTTGCCCATAGACATGTAAATGGACAACAGAAATATGGGAAACAAAAGTTTATGTTTAAAACTGGTACCAATCTCAAAGACAAAACTAGTTAAGACAAAACAGAACATAGAAACAGAGGCTTTTACGCCTTGGATGGCATGTCCAGCATCCACAAGCTGCCAGCCAGAGTGATGGAAAGTCCATAGGGCCCTGAAAATTCTCAGGGGGATCCTCCCCAGTGGAGATTTCCATCCCCTGGCAATCAACCTGCCGAGGCCGCCCACCAGAGGACTTCTTTCCCAATTTAGCACTCCACACGAAACACAACTAATCAAACAAGGACAAAGACACATGAAACATGCAGCGCAGGCGCAAATTAAAAGTGCAATTGCAGTAAAAATTCTCTTAAGAAGTAAAAGAAAAATCACTAGTCCTTCCCCAATTCCAGGCTGATGGACTAAAACAGGGAGTGTCAGCTCCCCTGCTAGTGCCTGGTTGTAAAGAAAAGATGATGGGGAAGCCTCCTTCACTGGAAGGGAGCCATGAGACGGCCCTGTATTACAGCTGTCCTAAATTGAGTGAATCTGGTCAATATCTTGATAATGACGGGTCTGTGCCACACCTCTGGTTGGAGGGGGTTCAATGACAGGAAAAGTTTGATAGCAAGAGAGAGAAGCAGAACCATAGGACTTAGATTAATTAAAGTAAAAGTGGGCTCCGCGGCCGCAATTATTTGTTCTTTACTTTCACCTTCCTGACTGCCCCTGGGAGATCGAAAGAGCATCTGTAGCACTTTGACTGCACTGCTGAGCTGCCTAAATTAGCATCATTCTCTGAAGGAGCATAGGTAGAGGCTGAAGGCTTATTTGATGTTAATTTTTCTTTAACAAAACTGACAGGAGATAGTTCAGGTGTTGCCATGTCTTTTAGCTCCTGCCCAATTTGAGTTTTTACCTCCCCGGACAAATTATAAGCCTTCATAGCTTTTTCCACGTCAGCCTCTGGCTCAGCAGCTGATGTTATGATAGCATTAGGAGACATCATGCTCACGGCTGTATGTATTAATGCCCAAACAGACCAAAATGTAACTGGAACCTTGTCTCCACACCGATATTCATTTTCCATATTATTCTCTACTCGTTCCCAGACTTCTAAATCTAAAGTATCTCCCTCTGGGAACCATAGATTATACTCCACTACCTGTACACACTCATCTCTTTGTGAACACGAGACCATAGCTCCGTCCCGTTTCAATACATGGTGGATAAAATTAGAAAATGGAATTGGTTTAGCTTGTCCCATAACCCCGTAATATTAAAAATAGGAGCTCACCACACAGATCCCTTGTCTCCTGTGAACTACACACAGAACCCTTGTCTCCTGTGAATTAAAAATATCTCTCACCTCACTCGAGAGCTCAGCAGTTCCGCAATCTCCTGTGGATCAATTGTCAGGTCCCTGGGTCCGGACGCCAGATGTTGAACCTGGGTAACTGCAGTCGAAATCAGGACACGGGGGATGCAAGGCGAGTGAACGAATGCATACTTTATTCCAAGAGGGCCAGGGTTTATATAGGGTTAGAAACCAATTTTACAATTACAGGGTAAAAGATCAATACAGCATGACATTTGTCTCAAATACAGAAGTGGAGGAAATTTCCTACTGTGAGGGCAGGAACTTCATACAAATGCCTTTCTAATTACAGGAGGTAGTGACTACAAAGATTATTGATATCAAAACAAGGAACTGTATACAACCGAGGTAGAACTATAATTATCTCCTAGCTACTATCTCCTTAAGGCTAGATAACATCAATCTTGACTTCTCCAAATACTTGTGAAGTAACAGTGAGGAGACTTTCCTGTTTACAGTGAAAATCTAGTGAGGAGACTTTCCTGTTTACAGAGAGAATATAGTGAGGAGACTTTCCTGTTTACAGAGAGAATCTAACACTAAATGAAGCTGGTCTAGCAAGTCTCCTCAGGGAGACTTGATAAGTAGGGGGAAAAAGGAGATTCTCACAACAACTGGTGGCTTCCTTTGGCCCACAAACACCAGAAACTCCTATCTGGGAATGTGTTCCCAAGGGCCTATTAGTGTGCTAATGAGGCATCAGAGTAACCGTGCCGGGGCTAAATTTTTACACTGGTTGGAGACCTTAATTCTCCAACAGACATGAACATGCTGCGTAGGTAGCTGTTTATCAGTAAATATCTCCACTGAGATTAAGAAAAGCAGTAGCTTAATAAATTAAGTACTTCCTGGTATGGTTACTGTACTGGTAACTCCCCAAAAGAATCTGGATTGTGGTGAGGGAACAGAGAAAAAAGCTCATTTAGGACCTGCACTTACGAAGGGGGTAGGCAGCTGTATATCAGGGAGTAAACCTTCTGAGAATAAAAACAGCTGGAGCTTGTTAAGGTAATTACACAGGGGAAAGGATAATGTACTGGGAACTCCTCAGAAGAATCTGATTTGTGGTGAGGGCAGAGAGATAAAAGCTCATTTAGGAACGACATGAACATGCTGCGTAGGTAGCTGTTTATCAGTAAATATCTCCACTGAGATTAAGAAAAGCAGTATCTTAATAAATTCAGTACTTCCTGGTATGGTTACTGTACTGGTAACTCCCCAAAAGAATCTGGATTGTGGTGAGGGAACAGAGAAAAAAGCGCATTTAGGACCTGCACTTACGAAGGGGGTAGGCAGCTGTATATCAGGGAGTAAACCTTCTGAGAATAAAAACAGCTGGAGCTTGTTAAGGAAATTACACAGGGGAAAGGATAATGTACTGGGAACTCCTCAGAAGAATCTGATTTGTGGTGAGGGCAGAGAGATAAAAGCTCATTTAGGAACGACATGAACATGCTGCGTAGGTAGCTGTTTATCAGTAAATATCTCCACTGAGATTAAGAAAAGCAGTAGCTTAATAAATTAAGTACTTCCTGGTATGGTTACTGTACTGGTAACTCCCCAAAAGAATCTGGATTGTGGTGAGGGAACAGAGAAAAAAGCTCATTTAGGACCTGCACTTACGAAGGGGGTAGGCAGCTGTATATCAGGGAGTAAACCTTCTGAGAATAAAAACAGCTGGAGCTTGTTAAGGTAATTACACAGGGGAAAGGATAATGTACTGGGAACTCCTCAGAAGAATCTGATTTGTGGTGAGGGCAGAGAGATAAAAGCTCATTTAGGAACGACATGAACATGCTGCGTAGGTAGCTGTTTATCAGTAAATATCTCCACTGAGATTAAGAAAAGCAGTAGCTTAATAAATTAAGTACTTCCTGGTATGGTTACTGTACTGGTAACTCCCCAAAAGAATCTGGATTGTGGTGAGGGAACAGAGAAAAAAGCTCATTTAGGACCTGCACTTACGAAGGGGGTAGGCAGCTGTATATCAGGGAGTAAACCTTCTGAGAATAAAAACAGCTAGAGCTTGTTAAGGTAGTTACACAGGGGAAAGGATAATGTACTGGGAACTCCTCAGAAGAATCTGATTTGTGGTGAGGGCAGAGAGATAAAAGCTCATTTAGGAACGACATGAACATGCTGCGTAGGTAGCTGTTTATCAGTAAATATCTCCACTGAGATTAAGAAAAGCAGTAGCTTAATAAATTAAGTACTTCCTGGTATGGTTACTGTACTGGTACCTCCCCAAAAGAATGTGGATTGTGGTGAGGGAACATAGAAAAAAGCTCATTTAGGACCTGCACTTACGAAGGGGGTAGGCAGCTATATATCAGGGAGTAAACCTTCTGAGAATAAAAACAGCTGGAGCTTTTTAAGGTAATTACACAGGGGAACGGATAATGTACTGGGAACTCCTCAGAAGAATCTGATTTGTGGTGAGGGCAGAGAGATAAAAGCTCATTTAGGAACGACATGAACATGCTGCGTAGGTAGCTGTTTATCAGTAAATATCTCCACTGAGATTAAGAAAAGCAGTAGCTTAATAAATTAAGTACTTCCGGGTATGGTTACTGTACTGGTAACTCCCCAAAAGAATGTGGATTGTGGTGAGGGAACATAGAAAAAAGCTCATTTAGGACCTGCACTTACGAAGGGGGTAGGCAGCTGTATATCAGGGAGTAAACCTTCTGAGAATAAAAACAGCTGGAGCTTGTTAAGGTAATTACACAGGGGAACGGATAATGTACTGGGAACTCCTCAGAAGAATCTGATTTGTGGTGAGGGCAGAGAGATAAAAGCTCATTTAGGAACGACATGAACATGCTGCATAGGTAGCTGTTAATCAGTAAATATCTCCACTGAGATTAAGAAAAGCAGTAGCTTAATAAATTAAGTACTTCCTGGTATGGTTACTGTACTGGTAACTCCCCAAAAGAATCTGGATTGTGGGGAGGGAACAGAGAAAAAAGCTCATTTAGGACCTGCACTTACGAAGGGGGTAGGCAGCTGTATATTAGGGAGTAAACCTTCTGAGAATAAAAACAGCTGGAGCTTGTTAAGGTAATTACACAGGGGAAAGGATAATGTACTGGGAACTCCTCAGAAGAATCTGATTTGTGGTGAGGGCAGAGAGATAAAAGCTCCTTTAAGAACGACATGAACATGCTGCTTAGGTAGCTGTTTATCAGTAAATATCTCCACTGAGATTAAGAAAAGCAGTAGCTTAATAAATTAAGTACTTCCTGGAATGGTCACGGTACTGGTAACTCCCCAACAGAATGTGGATTGTGGTGAGGGAACATAGAAAAAAGCTCATTTAGGACCTGCACTTACGAAGGGGGTAGGCAGCTGTATATCAGGGAGTAAACCTTCTGAGAATAAAAACAGCTGGAGCTTGTTAAGGTAATTACACAGGGGAACGGATAATGTACTGGGAACTCCTCAGAAGAATCTGATTTGTGGTGAGGGCAGAGAGAAAAAAGCTCATTTAGGAACGACATGAACATGCTGCGTAGGTAGCTGTTTATCAGTAAATATCTCCACTGAGATTAAGAAAAGCAGTAGCTTAATAAATTAAGTACTTCCTGGTATGGTTACTGTACTGGTAACTCCCCAAAAGAATCTGGATTGTGGTGAGGGAACAGAGAAAAAAGCTCATTTAGGACCTGCACTTACGAAGGGGGTAGGCAGCTGTATATCAGGGAGTAAACCTTCTGAGAATAAAAACAGCTGGAGCTTGTTAAGGTAATTACACAGGGGAAAGGATAATGTACTGGGAACTCCTCAGAAGAATCTGATTTGTGGTGAGGGCAGAGAGATAAAAGCTCATTTAGGAACGACATGAACATGCTGCGTAGGTAGCTGTTTATCAGTAAATATCTCCACTGAGATTAAGAAAAGCAGTAGCTTAATAAATTAAGTACTTCCTGGTATGGTTACTGTACTGGTAACTCCCCAAAAGAATCTGAATTGTGGTGAGGGAACATAGAAAAAAGCTCATTTAGGACCTGCACTTACGAAGGGGGTAGGCAGCTGTATATCAGGGAGTAAATCTTCTGAGAATAAAAACAGCTGGAGCTTTTTAAGGTAATTACACAGGGGAACGGATAATGTACTGGGAACTCCTCAGAAGAATCTGATTTGTGGTGAGGGCAGAGAGATAAAAGCTCATTTAGGAACGACATGAACATGCTGCGTAGGTAGCTGTTTATCAGTAAATATCTCCACTGAGATTAAGAAAAGCAGTAGCTTAATAAATTAAGTACTTCCGGGTATGGTTACTGTACTGGTAACTCCCCAAAAGAATCTGGATTGTGGTGAGGGAACAGAGAAAAAAGTTCATTTAGGACCTGCACTTACGAAGGGGGTAGGCAGCTGTATATCAGGGAGTAAACCTTCTGAGAATAAAAACAGCTGGAGCTTGTTAAGGAAATTACACAGGGGAAAGGATAATGTACTGGGAACTCCTCAGAAGAATCTGATTTGTGGTGAGGGCAGAGAGATAAAAGCTCATTTAGGAACGACATGAACATGCTGCGTAGGTAGCTGTTTATCAGTAAATATCTCCACTGAGATTAAGAAAAGCAGTAGCTTAATAAATTAAGTACTTCCTGGTATGGTTACAGTACTGGTAACTCCCCAAAAGAATCTGTATTGTGGTGAGGGAACAGAGAAAAAAGCGCATTTAGGACCTGCACTTACGAAGGGGGTAGGCAGCTGTATATCAGGGAGGAAACCTTCTGAGAATGAAAACAGCTGGAGCTTGTTAAGGAAATTACACAGGGGAAAGGATAATGTACTGGGAACTCCTCAGAAGAATCTGATTTGTGGTGAGGGCAGAGAGATAAAAGCTCATTTAGGAACGACATGAACATGCTGCGTAGGTAGCTGTTTATCAGTAAATATCTCCACTGAGATTAAGAAAAGCAGTAGCTTAATAAATTAAGTACTTCCTGGTATGGTTACTGTACTGGTAACTCCCCAAAAGAATCTGGATTGTGGTGAGGGAACAGAGAAAAAAGCTCATTTAGGACCTGCACTTACGAAGGGGGTAGGCAGCTGTATATCAGGGAGTAAACCTTCTGAGAATAAAAACAGCTGGAGCTTGTTAAGGTAATTACACAGGGGAAAGGATAATGTACTGGGAACTCCTCAGAAGAATCTGATTTGTGGTGAGGGCAGAGAGATAAAAGCTCATTTAGGAACGACATGAACATGCTGCGTAGGTAGCTGTTTATCAGTAAATATCTCCACTGAGATTAAGAAAAGCAGTAGCTTAATAAATTAAGTACTTCCTGGTATGGTTACTGTACTGGTAACTCCCCAAAAGAATCTGAATTGTGGTGAGGGAACAGAGAAAAAAGCTCATTTAGGACCTGCACTTACGAAGGGGGTAGGCAGCTGTATATCAGGAAGTAAACCTTCTGAGAATAAAAACAGCTGGAGCTTGTTAAGGTAATTACACAGGGGAAAGGATAATGTACTGGGAACTCCTCAGAAGAATCTGATTTGTGTTGAGGGCAGAGAGATAAAAGCTCATTTAGGAACGACATGAACATGCTGCGTAGGTAGCCGTTTATCAGTAAATATCTCCACTGAGATTAAGAAAAGCAGTAGCTTAATAAATTAAGTACTTCCTGGTATGGTTACTGTACTGGTAACTCCCCAAAAGAATCTGGATTGTGGTGAGGGAACAGAGAAAAAAGCTCATTTAGGACCTGCACTTACGAAGGGGGTAGGCAGCTGTATATCAGGGAGTAAACCTTCTGAGAATAAAAACAGCTGGAGCTTGTTAAGGTAATTACACAGGGGAAAGGAAAATGTACTGGGAACTCCACAGAAGAATCTGATTTGTGGTGAGGGCAGAGAGATAAAAGCTCATTTAGGAACGACACGAACATGCTGCGTAGGTAGCTGTTTATCAGTAAATATCTCCACTGAGATTAAGAAAAGCAGTAGCTTAATAATTTAAGTACTTCCTGGTATGGTTACTGTACTGGTAACTCCCCAAGAGAATCTGGATTGTGGTGAGGGAACAGAGAAAATAGCTCATTTAGGACCTGCACTTACGAAGGGGGTAGGCAGCTGTATATCAGGGAGTAAACCTTCTGAGAATAAAAACAGCTGGAGCTTGTTAAGGTAATTACACAGGGGAAAGGATAATGTACTGGGAACTCCTCAGAAGAATCTGATTTGTGGTGAGGGCAGAGAGATAAAAGCTCATTTAGGAACGACATGAACATGCTGCGTAGGTAGCTGTTTATCAGTAAATATCTCCACTGAGATTAAGAAAAGCAGTAGCTTAATAAATTAAGTACTTCCTGGTATGGTTACTGTACTGGTAACTCCCCAAAAGAATCTGGATTGTGGTGAGGGAACAGAGAAAAAAGCTCATTTAGGACCTGCACTTACGAAGGGGGTAGGCAGCTGTATATCAGGGAGTAAACCTTCTGAGAATAAAAACAGCTGGAGCTTGTTAAGGTAATTACACAGGGGAAAGGATAATGTACTGGGAACTCCTCAGAAGAATCTGATTTGTGGTGAGGGCAGAGAGATAAAAGCTCATTTAGGAACGACATGAACATGCTGCGTAGGTAGCTGTTCATCAGTAAATATCTCCACTGAGATTAAGAAAAGCAGTAGCTTAATAAATTAAGTACTTCCTGGTATAGTTACTGTACTGGTAACTCCCCAAAAGAATCTGGATTGTGGTGAGGGAACAGAGAAAAAAGCTCATTTAGGACCTGCACTTACGAAGGGGGTAGGCAGCTGTATATCAGGGAGTAAACCTTCTGAGAATAAAAACAGCTGGAGTTTGTTAAGGTAATTACACAGGGGAAAGGATAATGTACTGGGAAATCCTCAGAAGAATCTGATTTGTGGTGAGGGCAGAGAGATAAAAGCTCATTTAGGAACGACATGAACATGCTGCGTAGGTAGCTGTTTATCAGTAAATATCTCCACTGAGATTAAGAAAAGCAGTAGCTTAATAAATTAAGTACTTCCTGGTATGGTTACTGTACTGGTAACTCCCGAAAAGAATCTGGATTGTGGTGAGGGAACAGAGAAAAAAGCTCATTTAGGACCTGCACTTACGAAGGGGGTAGGCAGCTGTATATCAGGGAGTAAACCTTCTGAGAATAAAAACAGCTGGAGCTTGTTAAGGTAATTACACAGGGGAAAGGAAAATGTACTGGGAACTCCACAGAAGAATCTGATTTGTGGTGAGGGCAGAGAGATAAAAGCTCATTTAGGAACGACACGAACATGCTGCGTAGGTAGCTGTTTATCAGTAAATATCTCCACTGAGATTAAGAACAGTAGTAGCTTAATAAATTAAGTACTTCCTGGTATGGGTACTGTACTGGTAACTCCCCAAGAGAATCTGGATTGTGGTGAGGGAACAGAGAAAATAGCTCATTTAGGACCTGCACTTACGAAGGGGGTAGGCAGCTGTATATCAGGGAGTAAACCTTCTGAGAATAAAAACAGCTGGAGCTTGTTAAGGTAATTACACAGGGGAAAGGATAATGTACTGGGAACTCCTCAGAAGAATCTGATTTGTGGTGAGGGCAGAGAGATAAAAGCTCATTTAGGAACGACATGAACATGCTGCGTAGGTAGCTGTTCATCAGTAAATATCTCCACTGAGATTAAGAAAAGCAGTAGCTTAATAAATTAAGTACTTCCTGGTATAGTTACTGTACTGGTAACTCCCCAAAAGAATCTGGATTGTGGTGAGGGAACAGAGAAAAAAGCTCATTTAGGACCTGCACTTACGAAGGGGGTAGGCAGCTGTATATCAGGGAGTAAACCTTCTGAGAATAAAAACAGCTGGAGTTTCTTAAGGTAATTACACAGGGGAAAGGATAATGTACTGGGAACTCCTCAGAAGAATCTGATTTGTGGTGAGGGCAGAGAGATAAAAGCTCATTTAGGAACGACATGAACATGCTGCGTAGGTAGCTGTTTATCAGTAAATATCTCCACTGAGATTAAGAAAAGCAGTAGCTTAATAAATTAAGTACTTCCTGGTATGGTTACTGTACTGGTAACTCCCGAAAAGAATCTGGATTGTGGTGAGGGAACAGAGAAAAAAGCTCATTTAGGACCTACACTTACGAAGGGGGTAGGCAGCTGTATATCAGGGAGTAAACCTTCTGAGAATAAAAACAGCTGGAGCTTGTTAAGGTAATTACACAGGGGAAAGGATAATGTACTGGGAACTCCTCAGAAGAATCTGATTTGTGGTGAGGGCAGAGAGATAAAAGCTCATTTAGGAACGACATGAACATGCTGCGTAGGTAGCTGTTTATCAGTAAATATCTCCACTGAGATTAAGAAAAGCAGTAGCTTAATAAATTAAGTACTTCCTGGTATGGTTACTGTACTGGTAACTCCCCAAAAGAATCTGGATTGTGATGAGGGAACAGAGAAAAAAGCTCATTTAGGACCTGCACTTACGAAGGGGGTAGGCAGCTGTATATCAGGGAGTAAACCTTCTGAGAATAAAAACAGCTGGAGCTTGTTAAGGTAATTACACAGGGGAAAGGATAATGTACTGGGAACTCCTCAGAAGAATCTGATTTGTGGTGAGGGCAGAGAGATAAAAGCTCATTTAGGAACGACATGAACATGCTGCGTAGGTAGCTGTTTATCAGTAAATATCTCCACTGAGATTAAGAAAAGCAGTAGCTTAATAAATTAAGTACTTCCTGGTATGGTTACTGTACTGGTAACTCCCCAAAAGAATCTGGATTGTGGTGAGGGAACAGAGAAAAAAGCTCATTTAGGACCTGCACTTACGAAGGGGGTAGGCAGCAGTATATCAGGGAGTAAACCTTCTGAGAATAAAAACAGCTGGAGCTTGTTAAGGTAATTACACAGGGGAAAGGATAATGTACTGGGAACTCCTCAGAAGAATCTGATTTGTGGTGAGGGCAGAGAGATAAAAGCTCATTTAGGAACGACATGAACATGCTGCGTAGGTAGCTGTTTATCAGTAAATATCTCCACTGAGATTAAGAAAAGCAGTAGCTTAATAAATTAAGTACTTCCTGGTATGGTTACTGTACTGGTACTCCCCAAAAGAATCTGGATTGTGGTGAGGGAACAGAGAAAAAGCTCATTTAGGACCTGCACTTACGAAGGGGGTAGGCAGCTGTATATCAGGGAGTAAACCTTCTGAGAATAAAAACAGCTGGAGCTTGTTAAGGTAATTACACAGGGGAAAGGATAATGTACTGGGAACTCCTCAGAAGAATCTGAATTTTGGTGAGGGCAGAGAGATAAAAGCTCATTTAGGAACGACATGAACATGCTGCGTAGGTAGCTGTTTATCAGTAAATATCTCCACTGAGAATAAGAAAAGCAGTCGCTTAATAAATTAAGTACTTCCTGGTATGGTTACTGTACTGGTAACTCCCCAAAAGAATCTGGATTGTGGTGAGGGAACAGAGAAAAAAGCTCATTTAGGACCTGCACTTACGAAGGGGGTAGGCAGCAGTATATCAGGGAGTAAACCTTCTGAGAATAAAAACAGCTGGAGCTTGTTAAGGTAATTACACAGGGGAAAGGATAATGTACTGGGAACTCCTCAGAAGAATCTGATTTGTGGTGAGGGTAGAGAGATAAAAGCTCATTTAGGAACGACATGACCATGCTGCGTAGGTAGCTGTTTATCAGTAAATATCTCCACTGAGATTAAGAAAAGCAGTAGCTTAATAAATTAAGTACTTCCTGGTATGGTTACTGTACTGGTAACTCCCCAAAAGAATCTGGATTGTGATGAGGGAACAGAGAAAAAAGCTCATTTAGGACCTGCACTTACGAAGGGGGTAGGCAGCTGTATATCAGGGAGTAAACCTTCTGAGAATAAAAACAGCTGGAGCTTGTTAAGGTAATTACACAGGGGAAAGGATAATGTACTGGGAACTCCTCAGAAGAATCTGATTTGTGGTGAGGGCAGAGAGATAAAAGCTCATTTAGGAACGACATGAACATGCTGCGTAGGTAGCTGTTTATCAGTAAATATCTCCACTGAGATTAAGAAAAGCAGTAGCTTAATAAATTAAGTACTTCCTGGTATGGTTACTGTACTGGTAACTCCCCAAAAGAATCTGGATTGTGGTGAGGGAACAGAGAAAAAAGCTCATTTAGGACCTGCACTTACGAAGGGGGTAGGCAGCTGTATATCAGGGAGTAAACCTTCTGAGAATAAAAACAGCTGGAGCTTGTTAAGGTAATTACACAGGGGAAAGGATAATGTACTGGGAACTCCTCAGAAGAATCTGATTTGTGGTGAGGGCAGAGAGATAAAAGCTCATTTAGGAACGACATGAACATGCTGCGTAGGTAGCTGTTCATCAGTAAATATCTCCACTGAGATTAAGAAAAGCAGTAGCTTAATAAATTAAGTACTTCCTGGTATAGTTACTGTACTGGTAACTCCCCAAAAGAATCTGGATTGTGGTGAGGGAACAGAGAAAAAAGCTCATTTAGGACCTGCACTTACGAAGGGGGTAGGCAGCTGTATATCAGGGAGTAAACCTTCTGAGAATAAAAACAGCTGGAGTTTGTTAAGGTAATTACACAGGGGAAAGGATAATGTACTGGGAACTCCTCAGAAGAATCTGATTTGTGGTGAGGGCAGAGAGATAAAAGCTCATTTAGGAACGACATGAACATGCTGCGTAGGTAGCTGTTTATCAGTAAATATCTCCACTGAGATTAAGAAAAGCAGTAGCTTAATAAATTAAGTACTTCCTGGTATGGTTACTGTACTGGTAACTCCCGAAAAGAATCTGGATTGTGGTGAGGGAACAGAGAAAAAAGCTCATTTAGGACCTGCACTTACGAAGGGGGTAGGCAGCTGTATATCAGGGAGTAAACCTTCTGAGAATAAAAACAGCTGGAGCTTGTTAAGGTAATTACACAGGGGAAAGGAAAATGTACTGGGAACTCCACAGAAGAATCTGATTTGTGGTGAGGGCAGAGAGATAAAAGCTCATTTAGGAACGACACGAACATGCTGCGTAGGTAGCTGTTTATCAGTAAATATCTCCACTGAGATTAAGAACAGTAGTAGCTTAATAAATTAAGTACTTCCTGGTATGGTTACTGTACTGGTAACTCCCCAAGAGAATCTGGATTGTGGTGAGGGAACAGAGAAAATAGCTCATTTAGGACCTGCACTTACGAAGGGGGTAGGCAGCTGTATATCAGGGAGTAAACCTTCTGAGAATAAAAACAGCTGGAGCTTGTTAAGGTAATTACACAGGGGAAAGGATAATGTACTGGGAACTCCTCAGAAGAATCTGATTTGTGGTGAGGGCAGAGAGATAAAAGCTCATTTAGGAACGACATGAACATGCTGCGTAGGTAGCTGTTCATCAGTAAATATCTCCACTGAGATTAAGAAAAGCAGTAGCTTAATAAATTAAGTACTTCCTGGTATAGTTACTGTACTGGTAACTCCCCAAAAGAATCTGGATTGTGGTGAGGGAACAGAGAAAAAAGCTCATTTAGGACCTGCACTTACGAAGGGGGTAGGCAGCTGTATATCAGGGAGTAAACCTTCTGAGAATAAAAACAGCTGGAGTTTGTTAAGGTAATTACACAGGGGAAAGGATAATGTACTGGGAACTCCTCAGAAGAATCTGATTTGTGGTGAGGGCAGAGAGATAAAAGCTCATTTAGGAACGACATGAACATGCTGCCTAGGTAGCTGTTTATCAGTAAATATCTCCACTGAGATTAAGAAAAGCAGTAGCTTAATAAATTAAGTACTTCCTGGTATGGTTACTGTACTGGTAACTCCCGAAAAGAATCTGGATTGTGGTGAGGGAACAGAGAAAAAAGCTCATTTAGGACCTACACTTACGAAGGGGGTAGGCAGCTGTATATCAGGGAGTAAACCTTCTGAGAATAAAAACAGCTGGAGCTTGTTAAGGTAATTACACAGGGGAAAGGATAATGTACTGGGAACTCCTCAGAAGAATCTGATTTGTGGTGAGGGCAGAGAGATAAAAGCTCATTTAGGAACGACATGAACATGCTGCGTAGGTAGCTGTTTATCAGTAAATATCTCCACTGAGATTAAGAAAAGCAGTAGCTTAATAAATTAAGTACTTCCTGGTATGGTTACTGTACTGGTAACTCCCCAAAAGAATCTGGATTGTGATGAGGGAACAGAGAAAAAAGCTCATTTAGGACCTGCACTTACGAAGGGGGTAGGCAGCTGTATATCAGGGAGTAAACCTTCTGAGAATAAAAACAGCTGGAGCTTGTTAAGGTAATTACACAGGGGAAAGGATAATGTACTGGGAACTCCTCAGAAGAATCTGATTTGTGGTGAGGGCAGAGAGATAAAAGCTCATTTAGGAACGACATGAACATGCTGCGTAGGTAGCTGTTTATCAGTAAATATCTCCACTGAGATTAAGAAAAGCAGTAGCTTAATAAATTAAGTACTTCCTGGTATGGTTACTGTACTGGTAACTCCCCAAAAGAATCTGGATTGTGGTGAGGGAACAGAGAAAAAAGCTCATTTAGGACCTGCACTTACGAAGGGGGTAGGCAGCAGTATATCAGGGAGTAAACCTTCTGAGAATAAAAACAGCTGGAGCTTGTTAAGGTAATTACACAGGGGAAAGGATAATGTACTGGGAACTCCTCAGAAGAATCTGATTTGTGGTGAGGGCAGAGAGATAAAAGCTCATTTAGGAACGACATGAACATGCTGCGTAGGTAGCTGTTTATCAGTAAATATCTCCACTGAGATTAAGAAAAGCAGTAGCTTAATAAATTAAGTACTTCCTGGTATGGTTACTGTACTGGTAACTCCCCAAAAGAATCTGGATTGTGATGAGGGAACAGAGAAAAAAGCTCATTTAGGACCTGCACTTACGAAGGGGGTAGGCAGCTGTATATCAGGGAGTAAACCTTCTGAGAATAAAAACAGCTGGAGCTTGTTAAGGTAATTACACAGGGGAAAGGATAATGTACTGGGAACTCCTCAGAAGAATCTGATTTGTGGTGAGGGCAGAGAGATAAAAGCTCATTTAGGAACGACATGAACATGCTGCGTAGGTAGCTGTTTATCAGTAAATATCTCCACTGAGATTAAGAAAAGCAGTAGCTTAATAAATTAAGTACTTCCTGGTATGGTTACTGTACTGGTAACTCCCCAAAAGAATCTGGATTGTGGTGAGGGAACAGAGAAAAAAGCTCATTTAGGACCTGCACTTACGAAGGGGGTAGGCAGCAGTATATCAGGGAGTAAACCTTCTGAGAATAAAAACAGCTGGAGCTTGTTAAGGTAATTACACAGGGGAAAGGATAATGTACTGGGAACTCCTCAGAAGAATCTGATTTGTGGTGAGGGCAGAGAGATAAAAGCTCATTTAGGAACGACATGAACATGCTGCGTAGGTAGCTGTTTATCAGTAAATATCTCCACTGAGATTAAGAAAAGCAGTAGCTTAATAAATTAAGTACTTCCTGGTATGGTTACTGTACTGGTAACTCCCCAAAAGAATCTGGATTGTGGTGAGGGAACAGAGAAAAAGCTCATTTAGGACCTGCACTTACGAAGGGGGTAGGCAGCTGTATATCAGGGAGTAAACCTTCTGAGAATAAAAACAGCTGGAGCTTGTTAAGGTAATTACACAGGGGAAAGGATAATGTACTGGGAACTCCTCAGAAGAATCTGAATTTTGGTGAGGGCAGAGAGATAAAAGCTCAATTAGGAACGACATGAACATGCTGCGTAGGTAGCTGTTTGTCAGTAAATATCTCCACTGAGAATAAGAAAAGCAGTCGCTTAATAAATTAAGTACTTCCTGGTATGGTTACTGTACTGGTAACTCCCCAAAAGAATCTGGATTGTGGTGAGGGAACAGAGAAAAAAGCTCATTTAGGACCTGCACTTACGAAGGGGGTAGGCAGCAGTATATCAGGGAGTAAACCTTCTGAGAATAAAAACAGCTGGAGCTTGTTAAGGTAATTACACAGGGGAAAGGATAATGTACTGGGAACTCCTCAGAAGAATCTGATTTGTGGTGAGGGTAGAGAGATAAAAGCTCATTTAGGAACGACATGACCATGCTGCGTAGGTAGCAGTTTATCAGTAAATATCTCCACTGAGATTAAGAAAAGCAGTAGCTTAATAAATTAAGTACTTCCTGGTATGGTTACTGTACTGGTAACTCCCCAAAAGAATCTGGATTGTGATGAGGGAACAGAGAAAAAAGCTCATTTAGGACCTGCACTTACGAAGGGGGTAGGCAGCTGTATATCAGGGAGTAAACCTTCTGAGAATAAAAACAGCTGGAGCTTGTTAAGGTAATTACACAGGGGAAAGGATAATGTACTGGGACCTCCTCAGAAGAATCTGATTTGTGGTGAGGGCAGAGAGGTAAAAGCTCATTTAGGAACGACATGACCATGCTGCGTAGGTAGCTGTTTATCAGTAAATATCTCCACTGAGATTAAGTAAAGCAGTAGCTTAATAAATTAAGTACTTCCTGGTATGGTTACTGTACTGGTAACTCCCCAAAAGAATCTGGATTGTGATGAGGGAACAGAGAAAAAAGCTCATTTAGGATCTGCACTTACGAAGGGGGTAGGCAGCTGTATATCAGGGAGTAAACCTTCTGAGAATAAAAACAGCTGGAGCTTGTTAAGGTAATTACACAGGGGAAAGGATAATGTACTGGGAACTCCTCAGAAGAATCTGATTTGTGGTGAGGGCAGAGAGATAAAAGCTCATTTAGGAACGACATGAACATGCTGCGTAGGTAGCTGTTTATCAGTAAATATCTCCACTGAGATTAAGAAAAGCAGTAGCTTAATAAATTAAGTACTTCCTGGTATTGTTACTGTACTGGTAACTCCCCAAAAGAATCTGGATTGTGGTGAGGGAACAGAGAAAAAAGCTCATTTAGGACCTACACTTACGAAGGGGGTAGGCAGCTGTATATCAGGGAGTAAACCTTCTGAGAATAAAAACAGCTGGAGCTTGTTAAGGTAATTACACAGGGGAAAGGATAATGTACTGGGAACTCCTCAGAAGAATCTGATTTGTGGTGAGGGCAGAGAGATAAAAGCTCATTTAGGAACGACATGAACATGCTGCGTAGGTAGCTGTTTATCAGTAAATATCTCCACTGAGATTAAGAAAAGCAGTAGCTTAATAAATTAAGTACTTCCTGGTATGGTTACTGTACTGGTAACTCCCCAAAAGAATCTGGATTGTGATGAGGGAACAGAGAAAAAAGCTCATTTAGGACCTGCACTTACGAAGGGGGTAGGCAGCTGTATATCAGGGAGTAAACCTTCTGAGAATAAAAACAGCTGGAGCTTGTTAAGGTAATTACACAGGGGAAAGGATAATGTACTGGGAACTCCTCAGAAGAATCTGATTTGTGGTGAGGGCAGAGAGATAAAAGCTCATTTAGGAACGACATGAACATGCTGCGTAGGTAGCTGTTTATCAGTAAATATCTCCACTGAGATTAAGAAAAGCAGTAGCTTAATAAATTAAGTACTTCCTGGTATGGTTACTGTACTGGTAACTCCCCAAAAGAATCTGGATTGTGGTGAGGGAACAGAGAAAAAAGCTCATTTAGGACCTGCACTTACGAAGGGGGTAGGCAGCAGTATATCAGGGAGTAAACCTTCTGAGAATAAAAACAGCTGGAGCTTGTTAAGGTAATTACACAGGGGAAAGGATAATGTACTGGGAACTCCTCAGAAGAATCTGATTTGTGGTGAGGGCAGAGAGATAAAAGCTCATTTAGGAACGACATGAACATGCTGCGTAGGTAGCTGTTTATCAGTAAATATCTCCACTGAGATTAAGAAAAGCAGTAGCTTAATAAATTAAGTACTTCCTGGTATGGTTACTGTACTGGTAACTCCCCAAAAGAATCTGGATTGTGATGAGGGAACAGAGAAAAAAGCTCATTTAGGACCTGCACTTACGAAGGGGGTAGGCAGCTGTATATCAGGGAGTAAACCTTCTGAGAATAAAAACAGCTGGAGCTTGTTAAGGTAATTACACAGGGGAAAGGATAATGTACTGGGAACTCCTCAGAAGAATCTGATTTGTGGTGAGGGCAGAGAGATAAAAGCTCATTTAGGAACGACATGAACATGCTGCGTAGGTAGCTGTTTATCAGTAAATATCTCCACTGAGATTAAGAAAAGCAGTAGCTTAATAAATTAAGTACTTCCTGGTATGGTTACTGTACTGGTAACTCCCCAAAAGAATCTGGATTGTGGTGAGGGAACAGAGAAAAAAGCTCATTTAGGACCTGCACTTACGAAGGGGGTAGGCAGCAGTATATCAGGGAGTAAACCTTCTGAGAATAAAAACAGCTGGAGCTTGTTAAGGTAATTACACAGGGGAAAGGATAATGTACTGGGAACTCCTCAGAAGAATCTGATTTGTGGTGAGGGCAGAGAGATAAAAGCTCATTTAGGAACGACATGAACATGCTGCGTAGGTAGCTGTTTATCAGTAAATATCTCCACTGAGATTAAGAAAAGCAGTAGCTTAATAAATTAAGTACTTCCTGGTATGGTTACTGTACTGGTAACTCCCCAAAAGAATCTGGATTGTGGTGAGGGAACAGAGAAAAAGCTCATTTAGGACCTGCACTTACGAAGGGGGTAGGCAGCTGTATATCAGGGAGTAAACCTTCTGAGAATAAAAACAGCTGGAGCTTGTTAAGGTAATTACACAGGGGAAAGGATAATGTACTGGGAACTCCACAGAAGAATCTGAATTTTGGTGAGGGCAGAGAGATAAAAGCTCATTTAGGAACGACATGAACATGCTGCGTAGGTAGCTGTTTATCAGTAAATATCTGCACTGAGAATAAGAAAAGCAGTCGCTTAATAAATTAAGTACTTCCTGGTATGGTTACTGTACTGGTAACTCCCCAAAAGAATCTGGATTGTGGTGAGGGAACAGAGAAAAAAGCTCATTTAGGACCTGCACTTACGAAGGGGGTAGGCAGCAGTATATCAGGGAGTAAACCTTCTGAGAATAAAAACAGCTGGAGCTTGTTAAGGTAATTACACAGGGGAAAGGATAATGTACTGGGAACTCCTCAGAAGAATCTGATTTGTGGTGAGGGCAGAGAGATAAAAGCTCATTTAGGAACGACATGACCATGCTGCGTAGGTAGCTGTTTATCAGTAAATATCTCCACTGAGATTAAGAAAAGCAGTAGCTTAATAAATTAAGTACTTCCTGGTATGGTTACTGTACTGGTAACTCCCCAAAAGAATCTGGATTGTGATGAGGGAACAGAGAAAAAAGCTCATTTAGGACCTGCACTTACGAAGGGGGTAGGCAGCTGTATATCAGGGAGTAAACCTTCTGAGAATAAAAACAGCTGGAGTTTGTTAAGGTAATTACACAGGGGAAAGGATAATGTACTGGGAACTCCTCAGAAGAATCTGATTTGTGGTGAGGGCAGAGAGATAAAAGCTCATTTAGGAACGACATGAACATGCTGCGTAGGTAGCTGTTTATCAGTAAATATCTCCACTGAGATTAAGAAAAGCAGTAGCTTAATAAATTAAGTACTTCCTGGTATGGTTACTGTACTGGTAACTCCCCAAAAGAATCTGGATTGTGGTGAGGGAACAGAGAAAAAAGCTCATTCAGGACCTGCACTTACGAAGGGGGTAGGCAGCTGTATATCAGGGAGTAAACCTTCTGAGAATAAAAACAGCTGGAGCTTGTTAAGGTAATTACACAGGGGAAAGGATAATGTACTGGGAACTCCTCAGAAGAATCTGATTTGTGGTGAGGGCAGAGAGATAAAAGCTCATTTAGGAACGACATGAACATGCTGCGTAGGTAGCTGTTCATCAGTAAATATCTCCACTGAGATTAAGAAAAGCAGTAGCTTAATAAATTAAGTACTTCCTGGTATAGTTACTGTACTGGTAACTCCCCAAAAGAATCTGGATTGTGGTGAGGGAACAGAGAAAAAAGCTCATTTAGGACCTGCACTTACGAAGGGGGTAGGCAGCTGTATATCAGGGAGTAAACCTTCTGAGAATAAAAACAGCTGGAGCTTGTTAAGGTAATTACACAGGGGAAAGGATAATGTACTGGGAACTCCTCAGAAGAATCTGATTTGTGGTGAGGGCAGAGAGATAAAAGCTCATTTAGGAACGACATGACCATGCTGCGTAGGTAGCTGTTTATCAGTAAATATCTCCACTGAGATTAAGTAAAGCAGTAGCTTAATAAATTAAGTACTTCCTGGTATGGTTACTGTACTGGTAACTCCCCAAAAGAATCTGGATTGTGATGAGGGAACAGAGAAAAAAGCTCATTTAGGATCTGCACTTACGAAGGGGGTAGGCAGCTGTATATCAGGGAGTAAACCTTCTGAGAATAAAAACAGCTGGAGCTTGTTAAGGTAATTACACAGGGGAAAGGATAATGTACTGGGAACTCCTCAGAAGAATCTGATTTGTGGTGAGGGCAGAGAGATAAAAGCTCATTTAGGAACGACATGAACATGCTGCGTAGGTAGCTGTTTATCAGTAAATATCTCCACTGAGATTAAGAAAAGCAGTAGCTTAATAAATTAAGTACTTCCTGGTATTGTTACTGTACTGGTAACTCCCCAAAAGAATCTGGATTGTGGTGAGGGAACAGAGAAAAAAGCTCATTTAGGACCTACACTTACGAAGGGGGTAGGCAGCTGTATATCAGGGAGTAAACCTTCTGAGAATAAAAACAGCTGGAGCTTGTTAAGGTAATTACACAGGGGAAAGGATAATGTACTGGGAACTCCTCAGAAGAATCTGATTTGTGGTGAGGGCAGAGAGATAAAAGCTCATTTAGGAACGACATGAACATGCTGCGTAGGTAGCTGTTTATCAGTAAATATCTCCACTGAGATTAAGAAAAGCAGTAGCTTAATAAATTAAGTACTTCCTGGTATGGTTACTGTACTGGTAACTCCCGAAAAGAATCTGGATTGTGGTGAGGGAACAGAGAAAAAAGCTCATTTAGGACCTGCACTTACGAAGGGGGTAGGCAGCTGTATATCAGGGAGTAAACCTTCTGAGAATAAAAACAGCTGGAGCTTGTTAAGGTAATTACACAGGGGAAAGGAAAATGTACTGGGAACTCCACAGAAGAATCTGATTTGTGGTGAGGGCAGAGAGATAAAAGCTCATTTAGGAACGACACGAACATGCTGCGTAGGTAGCTGTTTATCAGTAAATATCTCCACTGAGATTAAGAACAGTAGTAGCTTAATAAATTAAGTACTTCCTGGTATGGTTACTGTACTGGTAACTCCCCAAGAGAATCTGGATTGTGGTGAGGGAACAGAGAAAATAGCTCATTTAGGACCTGCACTTACGAAGGGGGTAGGCAGCTGTATATCAGGGAGTAAACCTTCTGAGAATAAAAACAGCTGGAGCTTGTTAAGGTAATTACACAGGGGAAAGGATAATGTACTGGGAACTCCTCAGAAGAATCTGATTTGTGGTGAGGGTAGAGAGATAAAAGCTCATTTAGGAACGACATGACCATGCTGCGTAGGTAGCTGTTTATCAGTAAATATCTCCACTGAGATTAAGAAAAGCAGTAGCTTAATAAATTAAGTACTTCCTGGTATGGTTACTGTACTGGTAACTCCCCAAAAGAATCTGGATTGTGATGAGGGAACAGAGAAAAAAGCTCATTTAGGACCTGCACTTACGAAGGGGGTAGGCAGCTGTATATCAGGGAGTAAACCTTCTGAGAATAAAAACAGCTGGAGCTTGTTAAGGTAATTACACAGGGGAAAGGATAATGTACTGGGAACTCCTCAGAAGAATCTGATTTGTGGTGAGGGCAGAGAGATAAAAGCTCATTTAGGAACGACATGACCATGCTGCGTAGGTAGCTGTTTATCAGTAAATATCTCCACTGAGATTAAGTAAAGCAGTAGCTTAATAAATTAAGTACTTCCTGGTATGGTTACTGTACTGGTAACTCCCCAAAAGAATCTGGATTGTGATGAGGGAACAGAGAAAAAAGCTCATTTAGGATCTGCACTTACGAAGGGGGTAGGCAGCTGTATATCAGGGAGTAAACCTTCTGAGAATAAAAACAGCTGGAGCTTGTTAAGGTAATTACACAGGGGAAAGGATAATGTACTGGGAACTCCTCAGAAGAATCTGATTTGTGGTGAGGGCAGAGAGATAAAAGCTCATTTAGGAACGACATGAACATGCTGCGTAGGTAGCTGTTTATCAGTAAATATCTCCACTGAGATTAAGAAAAGCAGTAGCTTAATAAATTAAGTACTTCCTGGTATTGTTACTGTACTGGTAACTCCCCAAAAGAATCTGGATTGTGGTGAGGGAACAGAGAAAAAAGCTCATTTAGGACCTACACTTACGAAGGGGGTAGGCAGCTGTATATCAGGGAGTAAACCTTCTGAGAATAAAAACAGCTGGAGCTTGTTAAGGTAATTACACAGGGGAAAGGATAATGTACTGGGAACTCCTCAGAAGAATCTGATTTGTGGTGAGGGCAGAGAGATAAAAGCTCATTTAGGAACGACATGAACATGCTGCGTAGGTAGCTGTTTATCAGTAAATATCTCCACTGAGATTAAGAAAAGCAGTAGCTTAATAAAATTAAGTACTTCCTGGTAGGGTTACTGTACTGGTAACTCCCCAAAAGAATCAGGATTGTGATGAGGGAACAGAGAAAAAAGCTCATTTAGGACCTGCACTTACGAAGGGGGTAGGCAGCTGTATATCAGGGAGTAAACCTTCTGAGAATAAAAACAGCTGGAGCTTGTTAAGGTAATTACACAGGGGAAAGGATAATGTACTGGGAACTCCTCAGAAGAATCTGATTTGTGGTGAGGGCAGAGAGATAAAAGCTCATTTAGGAACGACATGAACATGCTGCGTAGGTAGCTGTTTATCAGTAAATATCTCCACTGAGATTAAGAAAAGCAGTAGCTTAATAAATTAAGTACTTCCTGGTATGGTTACTGTACTGGTAACTCCCCAAAAGAATCTGGATTGTGGTGAGGGAACAGAGAAAAAAGCTCATTTAGGACCTGCACTTACGAAGGGGGTAGGCAGCAGTATATCAGGGAGTAAACCTTCTGAGAATAAAAACAGCTGGAGCTTGTTAAGGTAATTACACAGGGGAAAGGATAATGTACTGGGAACTCCTCAGAAGAATCTGATTTGTGGTGAGGGCAGAGAGATAAAAGCTCATTTAGGAACGACATGAACATGCTGCGTAGGTAGCTGTTTATCAGTAAATATCTCCACTGAGATTAAGAAAAGCAGTAGCTTAATAAATTAAGTACTTCCTGGTATGGTTCCTGTACTGGTAACTCCCCAAAAGAATCTGGATTGTGGTGAGGGAACAGAGAAAAAAGCTCATTTAGGACCTGCACTTACGAAGGGGGTAGGCAGCAGTATATCAGGGAGTAAACCTTCTGAGAATAAAAACAGCTGGAGCTTGTTAAGGTAATTACACAGGGGAAAGGATAATGTACTGGGAACTCCTCAGAAGAATCTGATTTGTGGTGAGGGCAGAGAGATAAAAGCTCATTTAGGAACGACATGAACATGCTGCGTAGGTAGCTGTTTATCAGTAAATATCTCCACTGAGATTAAGAAAAGCAGTAGCTTAATAAATTAAGTACTTCCTGGTATGGTTACTGTACTGGTAACTCCCCAAAAGAATCTGGATTGTGGTGAGGGAACAGAGAAAAAGCTCATTTAGGACCTGCACTTACGAAGGGGGTAGGCAGCTGTATATCAGGGAGTAAACCTTCTGAGAATAAAAACAGCTGGAGCTTGTTAAGGTAATTACACAGGGGAAAGGATAATGTACTGGGGAACTCCTCAGAAGAATCTGAATTTTGGTGAGGGCAGAGAGATAAAAGCTCATTTAGGAACGACATGAACATGCTGCGTAGGTAGCTGTTTATCAGTAAATATCTCCACTGAGAATAAGAAAAGCAGTCGCTTAATAAATTAAGTACTTCCTGGTATGGTTACTGTACTGGTAACTCCCCAAAAGAATCTGGATTGTGGTGAGGGAACAGAGAAAAAAGCTCATTTAGGACCTGCACTTACGAAGGGGTAGGCAGCAGTATATCAAGGGAGTAAAACCTTCTGAGAATAAAAACAGCTGGAGCTTGTTAAGGTAATTACACAGGGGAAAGGATAATGTACTGGGAACTCCTCAGAAGAATCTGATTTGTGGTGAGGGTAGAGAGATAAAAGCTCATTTAGGAACGACATGACCATGCTGCGTAGGTAGCTGTTTATCAGTAAATATCTCCACTGAGATTAAGAAAAGCAGTAGCTTAATAAATTAAGTACTTCCTGGTATGGTTACTGTACTGGTAACTCCCCAAAAGAATCTGGATTGTGGTGAGGGAACCGAGAAAAAAGCTCGTTTAAGACCTGCACTTACGAAGGGGGTAGGCAGCTGTATATCAGGGAGTAAATCTTTCTGAGAATAAAACAGCTGGAGCTTGTTAAGGTAATTACACAGGGGAAAGGATAATGTACTGGGAACTCCTCAGAAGAATCTGATTTGTGGTGAGGGCAGAGCGATAAAAGCCCATTTAGGAACGACATGAACATGCTGCGTAGGTAGCTGTTTATCAGTAAATATCTCCACTGAGATTAAGAAAAGCAGTAGCTTAATGAAATTAAGTACTTCCTGGTATGGTTACTGTACTGGTAACACCCCAAAAGAATCAGGATTGTGGTGAGGGAACAGAGAAAAAAGCTCATTTAGGACCTGCACTTACGAAGGGGGTAGGCAGCTGTATATCAGGGAGTAAACCTTCTGAGATAAGAACAGCTGGAGCTTGTTAAGGTAATTACACAGGGGAAAGGATAATGTACTGGGAACTCCTCAGAAGAATCTGATTTGTGGTGAGGGCAGAGAGATAAAAGCTCATTTAGGAACGACATGAACATGCTGCGTAGGTAGTTAGCTGTTTATCAGTAAATATCTCCACTGAGATTAAGAAAAGCAGTAGCTTAATAAATTAAGTACTTCCTGGTATGGTTACTGTACTGGTAACTCCCCAAAAGAATCTGGATTGTGATGAGGGAACAGAGAAAAAAGCTCATTTAGAACCTGCACTTACGAAGGGGGTAGGCAGCTGTATATCAGGGAGTAAACCTTCTGAGAATAAAAACAGCTGGAGCTTGTTAGGTAATTACACAGGGGAAAGGATAATGTACTGGGAACTCCTCAGAAGAATCTGATTTGTGGTGAGGGCAGAGAGATAAAAGCTCATTTAGGAACGACACGAACATGCTGCGTAGGTAGCTGTTTATCAGTAAATATCTCCACTGAGATTAAGAAAAAGCAGTAGCTTAATAAATTAAGTACTTCCTGGTATGGTTACTGTACTGGTAACTCCCCAAAAGAATCTGGATTGTGGTGAGGGAACATAGAAAAAAGCTCATTTAGGACCTGCACTTACGAAGGGGGTAGGCAGCTGTATATCAGGGAGTAAACCTTCTGGAATAAAAACAGCTGGAGCTTGTTAAGGTAATTACACAGGGGAAAGGATAATGTACTGGGAACTCCTCAGAAGAATCTGATTTGTGGTGAGGGCAGAGAGATAAAAGCTCATTTAGGAACGACATGAACATGCTGCGTAGGTAGCTGTTTATCAGTAAATATCTCCACTGAGATTAAGAAAAGCAGTAGCTTAATAAATTAAGTACTTCCTGGTATGGTTACTGTACTGGTAACTCCCAAAAGAATCTGGATTGTGGTGAGTGAACAGAGAAAAAAAGCTCATTTAGGACCTGCACTTACGAAGAGGGTAGGCAGCTGTATATCAGGGAGTAAACCTTCTGAGAATAAAAACAGCTGGAGCTTGTTAAGGTAATTACACAGGGGAAAGGATAATGTACTGGGAACTCCTCAGAAGAATCTGATTTGTGGTGAGGGCAGAGAGATAAAAGCTCATTTAGGAACGACATGAACATGCTGCGTAGGTAGCTGTTTATCAGTAAATATCTCCACTGAGATTAAGAAAAGCAGTAGCTTAATAAATTAAGTACTTCCTGGTATGGTTACTGTACTGGTAACTCCCCAAAAGCATCTGGATTGTGGTGAGGGAACAGAGAAAAAAGCTCATTTAGGACCTGCACTTACGAAGAGGGTAGGGAGCCGTATATCAGGGAGTAAAACCTTCTGAGAATAAAAACAGCTGGAGCTTGTTAAGGTAATTACACAGGGGAAAGGATAATGTACTGGGAACTCCTCAGAAGAATCTGATTTGTGGTGAGGGCAGAGAGATAAAAGCTCATTGAGGAATGAAATGAACATGCTGCGTAGGTAGCTGTTTATCAGTAAATATCTCCACTGAGATTAAGAAAAGCAGTAGGTTAATAAATTAAGTACTTCCTGGTATGGTTACTGTACTGGTACCTCCCCAAAAGAATCTGGATTGTGGTGAGGGAACAGAGAAAAAAGCTCATTTAGGACCTTCACTTACGAAGGGGGTAGGCAGCAGTATATCAGGGAGTAAACCTTCTGAGAATAAAAACAGCTGGAGCTTGTTAAGGTAATTACACAGGGGAAAGGATAATGTACTGGGAACCTCCTCAGAAGAATCTGATTTGTGGTGAGGGCAGAGAGATAAAAGCTCATTTAGAACGACATGACCATGCTGCGTAGGTAGCTGTTTATCAGTAAATATCTCCACTGAGATTAAGAAAAGCAGTAGCTTAATAAATGAAGTACTTCCTGGTATGGTTACTGTACTGGTAACTCCCCAAAAGAATCTGGATTGTGGTGAGGGAACAGAGAAAAAAGCTCATTTAGGACCTGCACTTACGAAGGGGGTAGGCAGCTGTATATCAGGGAGTAAAACCTTCTGAGAATAAAAACAGCTGGAGCTTGTTAAGGTAATTACACAGGGGAAAGGATAATGTACTGGGAACTCTTCAGAAGAATCTGATTTGTGGTGAGGGCAGAGAGATAAAAGCTCATTTAGGAACGATATGAACATGCTGCGTAGGTAGCTGTTTATCAGTAAATATCTCCACTGAGATTAAGAAAAGCAGTAGCTTAATAAATTAAGTACTTCCTGGTATGGTTACTGTACTGGTAACTCCCCAAAAGAATCTGGATTGTGGTGAGGGAACAGAGAAAAAAGCTCATTTAGGACCTGCACTTACGAAGGGGGTAGGCAGCTGTATATCAGGGAGTAAACCTTCTGAGAATAAAAACAGCTGGAGCTTGTTAAGGTAATTACACAGGGGAAAGGATAATGTACTGGGAAACTCCTCAGAAGAATCTGATTTGTGGTGAGGGCAGAGAGATAAAAGCTCATTTAGGAACGACATAAGCATGCTGCATAGGTAGCTGTTTATCAGTAAATATCTCCACTGAGATTAAGAAAAGCAGTAGCTTAATAAATTAAGTACTTCCTGGTATGGTTACTTTACTGGTAACTCCCCAAAAGAATCTGGATTGTGGTGAGGGAACAGAGAAAAAAAGCTCATTTAGGACCTGCACTTACGAAGGGGGTAGGCAGCAGTATATCAGGGAGTAAACCTTCTGAGAATAAAAACAGCTGGAGCTTGTTAAGGTAATTACACAGGGGAAAGGAAAATGTACTGGGAACTCCTCAGAAGAATCTGATTTGTAGTGAGGGCAGAGAATTAAAAGCTCATTTAGGAACGACATGACCATGCTAGGTAGGTAGCTGTTTATCAGTAAATATCTCCACTGAGATTAAGAAAAGCAGTAGCTTAATAAATTAAGTACTTCCTGGTATTGTTACTGTACTGGTAACTCCCCAAAAGAATCTGGATTGTGGTGAGGGAACAGAGAAAAAAGCTCATTTAGGACCTGCACTTACGAAGGGGGTAGGCAGCTGTATATCAGGGAGTAAACCTTCTGAGAATAAAAACAGCTGGAGCTTGTTAAGGTAATTACACAGGGGAAAGGATAATGTACTGGGAACTCCTCAGAAGAATCTGATTTGTGGTGAAAGCTCATTTAGGAACGACATGAACATGCTGCGTAGGTAGCTGTTTATCAGTAAATATCTCCACTGAGATTAAGAAAAGCAGTAGCTTAATAAATTAAGTACTTCCTGGTATGGTTACTGTACTGGTAACTCCCCAAAAGAATCTGGATTGTGGTGAGGGAACAGAGAAAAAAGCTCAATTAGGACCTGCACTTACGAAGGGGGTAGGAAGCTGTATATCAGGGAGTAAACCTTCTGAGAATAAAAACAGCTGGAGCTTGTTAAGGTAATTACACAGGTTAAAGGATAATGTACTGGGAACTCCTCAGAAGAATCTGATTTGTGTTGAGGGCAGAGAGATAAAAGCTCATTTAGGAACGACATGAACATGCTGCGTAGGTAGCTGTTTATCAGTAAATATCTCCACTGTGATTAAGAAAAGCAGAAGCTTAATAAATTAAGTACTTCCTGGTATGGTTACCGTACTGGTAACTCCCCAAAAGAATCTGGATTGTGGTGAGGGAACAGAGAAAAAAGCTCATTTAGGACCTGCACTTACGAAGGGGGTAGGCAGCTGTATATCAGGGAGTAAACCTTCTGAGAATAAAAACAGCTGGAGCTTGTTAAGGTAATTACACAGGGGAAAGGATAATGTACTGGGAACTCCTCAGAAGAATCTGATTTGTTGTGAGGGCAGAGAGATAAAAGCTCGTTTAGGAACGACTTGAACATGCTGCGTAGGTAGCTGTTTATCAGTAAATATCTCCACTGAGATTAAGAAAAGCAGTAGCTTAATAAATTAAGTACTTCCTGGTATGGTTACTGTACTGGTAACTCCCCAAAAGAATCTGGATTGTGGTGAGGGAAACAGAGAAAAAAGCTCATGTAGGACCTGCACTTGCGAAGGGGGTAGGCAGCTGTATATCAGGGAGTAAACCTTCTGAGAATAAAAACAGCTGGAGCTTGTTAAGGGTAATTACACAGGGGAAAGGATAATGTACTGGGAACTCCTCAGAAGAATCTGATTTTTGGTGAG
>NW_025961219.1:0-31241 GCF_023159225.1 Perognathus longimembris pacificus | reverse complement strand
GTGGGGAGTACCAGTACAGTAACCATACCAGGAAGTACTTAATTTATTAAGCTACTGCTTTTCTTAATCCCAGTGGAGATATTTACTGATAAACAGCGCCCTACGCAGCATGTTCATGTCGTTCCTAAATGAGCTTTTATCTCTCTCCCCTCACCACAAATCCGATTCTTCGGAGGAGTTCCGAGTACATTATCCTTTCCCCTGTGTAATTACCTTAACAAGCTCCAGCTGTTTTTATTCTCAGAAGGTTTACTCCCTGATATACAGCTGCCTACCCCCTTCGTAAGTGCAGGTCCTAAATGAGCTTTTTTCTCTGTTCCCTCACCACAATGCAGATTATTTTTGGGAGTTACCAGTACAGTAACCATACCAGGAAGTACTTAATTTATTAAGCTACTGCTTTTCTTAATCTCAGTGGAGATATTTACTGATAAACAGCTACCTACGCAGCATGTTCATGTCGTTCCTAAATGAGCTTTTATCTCTCTCCCCTCACCACAAATCAGATTCTTCTGAGGAGTTCCTAGTACATTATTCTTTCCCCTGTGTAATTACCTTAACAAGCTCCAGCTGTTTTTATTCTCAGAAGTTTTACTCCCTGATATACAGCTCCTACCCCCTTCGTAAGTGCAGGTCCTAAATGAGCTTTTTTCTCTGTTCCCTCACCACAATCCAGATTCTTTTGGGGAGTTACCAGTACTGTAACCATACCAGGAAGTACTTAATTTATTAAGCTACTGCTTTTCTTAATCTCAGTGGCGATATTTACTGATAAACAGCTACCTACGCAGCATGTTCATGTCGTTCCTAAATGAGCTTTTATCTCTCTCCTCAGCACAAATCAGATTCTTCTGACGAGTTCCCAGTACATTATCCTTTCCCCTGTGTAATTACCTTAGCAAGCTCCAGCTGTTTTTATTCTCAGTAGGTTTAATCCCGTATATACAACTGCCTAACCCCTTCGTAAGTGCAGGTCCTAAATCAGCTTTTTTCTCTGTTCCCTCACCACAATCCCGATTGTTTTGGGGAGTTACCAGTACAGTAACCATACCAGGAAGTACTTAATTTATTAACCTACTGCTTTGCTTAATCTCAGTGGAGATATTTTCTGATAAACAGCTACGTATGCAGCATGTTCATGTCGTTCTTAAATGAGCTTTTATCTCTCTCCCCTCACCACAAATCAGATTCTTCTGAGGAGTTCCCAGTACATTATCCTTTCCCCTGTGTAATTACCTTAACAAGCTCCAGCTGTTTTTATTCTCAGAATGTTTAATCCCGGATATACAACTGCCTAACCCCTTCGAAAGTGCAGGTCCTAAATGAGCTTTTTTCTCTGTTCCCTCACCACAATGCAGATTCTTTTGGGGAGTTACCAGTACAGTAACCATACCAGGAAGTACTTTAATTTATTAAGCTACTGCTTTTCTTAATCTCAGTGGAGATATTTACTGATAAACAGCTACCTACGCAGCATGTTCATGTCGTTCCTAAATGAGCTTTTATCTCTCTCCCCTCACCACAAATCAGATTCTTCTGCGGAGTTCCCAGTACTTCATCTTTTCCCCTGTGTAATTACCTTAACAAGCTCCAGCTGTTTTTATTCTCAGAAGGTTTACTCCATGATATACAGCTTCCTACCCCATTCGTAAGTGCAGATCCTAAATGAGCTTTTTTCTCTGTTCCCACACCACAATCAAGATTCTTTGGGGATTTACCAGTACAGTAACCATACCAGGAAGTACTTAAATTATTAAGCTACTGCTTTTCTTAATCTCAGTGGAGATATTTACTGATAAACAGCTACCTACGCAGCATGGTCATGACGTTTCTAAATGAGCTTTTATCTCTCTCCCCTCACCACAAATCAGATTCTTCTGAGGAGTTCCCAGTACATTATCCTTTCCCCTATGTAATTACCTTAACCAGGTCCAGCTGTTTTTACTCTCAGAAGGTTTACTCCCTGATATACAGCAGCCTACCCCCTTCGTAAGAGCAGGTCTTAAATGAGCTTTTTTCTCTGTTCCCTCACCACAATCCAGATTCTATTGGGGAGTTACCAGTACAGTAACCATACCAGGAAGTACTTAATTTATTAAGCTACTGCTTTTCTTAATCTCAGTGGAGATATTTACTGATAAACAGCTACCTACGCAGCATGTTCATGTCGTTCTTAAATGAGCTTTTATCTCTCTCCCCTCACCATAAATCAGATTCTTCTGAGGAGTTCCCACTACATTATCCTTTCCCCTGTGTAATTACCTTAACAAGCTCCAGCTGTTTTTATTCTCTGACGGTTTACTCCCTGACATACAGCAGCCTACCCGCTTCGTAAGTGCAGGTCCTAAATGAGCTTTTTTCTCTGTTCCCTCACCACAATCCAGATTCTTTTGGGGAGTTACCAGTACAGTAACCGTACCAGGAAGTAATTAATTTATTAAGCTACTGCTTTTCTTATTCTCAGTGGAGATATTTACTGTTAAACAGCTACCTACGCAGCATGTTCATGTCGTTCCTAAATGAGCTTTTATCTCTCTCCCCTCACCACAAATCAGATTCTTCTGAGGAGTTCCCAGTACATTATCGTTTCCCCTGTGTAATTACCTTAACTAGCTCCAGCTGTTTTTATTCTCAAAAGGTTTACTCCCTGTTATACAGCTGCCTACCACCTTTGTAAGTGCAGGTCTTAACGGAGCTTTTTTTTCTGTTCCCTCACCACAATCCAGATTCTTTTTGGGAGTTACCAGTACAGTAACCATACCAGGAAGTACTTAATTTATTAAGCTACTGCTTTTCTTAATCTCAGTGGATATATTTACTGATAAACAGCTACCTACGCAGCATGTTCATGTCGTTCAAAAATGAGCTTTTATCTCTCTCCCCTCACCACCAATCAGATTCTTCTGAGGAGTTCCCAGTACATTATAATTTCCCCTGTGTAATTACCTTAACAAGCTCCAGCTGTTTTTATTCTCAGAAGGTTTACTCCCTGATATACAGCTCCCGAGCCTCTTCGAAAGTGCAGGTCCTAAATGAGCTTTTTTCTCTGTTCCCTCACCACAATCCAGATTCTTTTGGGGAGTTACCAGTACAGTAACCATACCAGGAAGTACTTAATTTATTAAGCTACTGCTTTTCGTAATCTCAGTGGAGATATTTACTGATAAACAGCTACCTACGCAGCATGTTCATGTCGTTCAAAAATGAGCTTTTATCTCTCTCCCCTCACCACCAATCAGATTCTTCTGAGGAGTTCCCAGTACATTATTCTTTCCCCTGTGTAATTACCTTAACAAGCTTCAGCTGTTTTTATTCTCAGAAGGTTTACTCCCTGATATACAGCTCCCTATCCCCTTCTTAAGTGCAGGTCCTAAATGAGCTTTTTTCTGTGTTCCTTCACCACAATCCAGATTCTTTTGGGGAGTTACCAGTAGAGTATCCATACCAGGAAGTACTTAATTTATTACGCTACTGATTTTCTTAAACTCAGTGGAGATATTAACTGATAAACAGCTACATATGCAGCATGTTCATGTCGTTCCTAAATGAGCTTTTATCTCTCTCCCCTCACCACAAATCAGATTCTTATGAGGAGTTCCCAGTACATTATCCTTTCCCCTATGTAATTACCTTAACAAGCTCCAGCTGTTTTTATTCTCAGAAGGTTTATTCCCTGATATACAGCTGCCTACCCCCTTCGTAAGGGCACGTCCTAAATGAGCTTTTTTCTCTGTTCCCTCACCACAATCCAGATTCTTTTGGGGAGTTACCAGTACAGTAACCATACCAGGAAATACTTAATTTATTAAGCTACTGCTTTTCTTAATCTCAGTGGAGATATTTACTGATAAACAGCTATGTACGCAGCATATTCATGTCGTTCCTAAATGAGCTTTTATCTCTCTCCCCTCACCACAAATCAAATTCTTCTTAGGAGTTCCCAGTACATTATCCTTTCCCCTGTGTAATTACCTTAACATGCTCCAGCTGTTTTTATTCTCAAATGTTTTACTCCCTGTTATACCGCTGCCTACCCCCTTTGTAAGTGCAGGTCCTAATTGAGCTTTTTTCTCTGTTCCCTCACCACAATCCAGATTCTTTTGGGGAGTTACCAGTACAGTAACCATAGCAGGAAGTACTTAATTTATTTAGCTACTGCTTTTCTTAATCTCAGTGGAGATATTTACTGATAAACAGCTACCTATGCAGCATGTTCATGTCGTTCAAAAATGAGCTTTTATCGCTCTCCCCTCACCACCAATCAGATTCTTCTGAGGAGTTCCCAGTACATTATAATTTCCCCTGTGTAATTACCTTAACAAGTTCCAGCTGTTTTTATTCTCAGAAGGTTTACTCCCTGATAAACAGCTGCCTAGCCTCTTCGAAAGTGCAGGTCCTAAACGAGCTTTTTTCTCTGTTCCCTCACCACAATCAAGATTCTTTTGGGGAGTTACCAGTACAGTAACCATACAAGGACGTACTTAATTTATTAAGCTACTGCATTTCTTAATCTCAGTGGAGATATTTACTGATAAACAGCTACCTACGCATCATGTTCATGTCATTCCTAAATGAGCTTTTATCTCTCTCCCCTCACCCAAATCAGATTCTTCTCAGGAGTTCCCAGTACATTATCCTTTACCCTGTGTAATTACCTTAACAAGCTCCAGCTGTTTTTATTCTCAGAAGGTTTGCTCCCTGATGCACAGCTGCCTACCCCCTTGGTAAGTGCAGGTCCTAAGTGAGCTTTTTTCTCTGTTCCCTCACCTCCATCCAGATTCTTTTAGGGAGTTACCAGTACAGTAACCATACCGGGAAGTACTTAATTTATTAAGCTAGTGCTTTTCTTAATCTCAGTGGAGATATTTACTGATAAACACCTACCTACGCAGCATGTTCATGTCGTTCCTAAATGAGCTTTTATCTCTCTACCCTCACCACAAATCAGATTCTTCTGAGGAGTTCCCAGTACATTATCCTTTCCCCTATGTAATTACCTTAACCATGTCCAGCTGTTTTTCTTCTCAGAAGGTTTACTCCATGATATACAGCAGCCTACCCCCTTCGTAAGAGCAAGTCTTAAATGAGCTTTTTTCTCTGTTCCCTCACCACAATCCAGATTCTATTGGGGAGTTACCAGTACAGTAACCATACCAGGAAGTACTTAATTTATTAAGCTACTGCTTTTCTTAATCTCAGTGGAGATATTTACTGATAAACAGCTACCTACGCAGCATGTTCATGTCGTTCCTAAATGAGCTTTTATCTCTCTCCCCTCACCATAAATCAGATTCTTCTGAGGAGTTCCCAGTACATTATCCTTGCCCTGTATAATTACCTTAACAAGCTCCAGCTGTTTTTATTCTCAGACGGTTTACTCCCTGACATACAGCAGCCTACCCCCTTCGTAAGTGCAGGTCCTAAATGAGCTTTTTTCTCTGTTCCCTCACCACAATCCAGATTCTTTTGGGGAGTTACCAGTACAGTAACCGTACCAGGAAGTAATTAATTTATTAAGCTACTGCTTTTCTTATTCTCAGTGGAGATATTTACTGTTAAACTGCTACCTACGCAGCATGTTCATGTCGTTCCTAAATGAGCTTTTATCTCTCTCCCCTCACGACAAATCAGATTCTTCTGAGGAGTTCCCAGTACATTATCGGTTCCCCTGTGTAATTAACATAACAAGCTCCAGCTGTTTTTATTCTCAGAAGGTTTATTCCCCGATATACAGCTGCCTACCCCCTTCGTAAGTGCACGTCCTAAATGAGCTTTTTTCTCTGTTCCTTTACCACATTCCAGATTCTTTTGGGGAGTTACCAGTACAGTAACCATACCAGGAAGTACTTAATTTATTAAGCTACTGATTTTCTTAATATCAGTGGAGATATTTACTGATAAACAGCTACCTACGCAGCGTATTCATGTCGTTCCTAAATGAGCTTTTATCTCTCTCCTCTCACCACAAATCAGATTGTTCTCAGGCGTTCCCAGTACATTATCCTTTCCCTTGTGAAATTACCTTAACAAGCTCCAGCTGTTTTTATTCTCAAAAGGTTTACTCCCTGTTATACAGCTGCCTACCACCTTTGTAAGTGCAGGTCTTAACGGAGCTTTTTTTCTGTTCCCTCACCACAATCCAGATTCTTTTTGGGAGTTACCAGTACAGTAACCATACCAGGAAGTACTTAATTTATTAAGCTACTGCTTTTCTTAATCTCAGTGGATATATTTACTGATAAACAGCTACCTACGCAGCATGTTCATGTCGTTCAAAAATGAGCTTTTATCTCTCTCCCCTCACCACCAATCAGATTCTTCTGAGGAGTTCCCAGTACATTATAATTTCCCCTGTGTAATTACCTTAACAAGCTCCAGCTGTTTTTATTCTCAGAAGGTTTACTCCCTGATATACAGCTCCCGAGCCTCTTCGAAAGTGCAGGTCCTAAATGAGCTTTTTTCTCTGTTCCCTCACCACAATCCAGATTCTTTTGGGGAGTTACCAGTACAGTAACCATACCAGGAAGTACTTAATTTATTAAGCTACTGCTTTTCGTAATCTCAGTGGAGATATTTACTGATAAACAGCTACCTACGCAGCATGTTCATGTCGTTCAAAAATGAGCTTTTATCTCTCTCCCCTCACCACCAATCAGATTCTTCTGAGGAGTGCCCAGTACATTATTCTTTCCCCTGTGTAATTACCTTAACAAGCTTCAGCTGTTTTTATTCTCAGAAGGTTTACTCCCTGATATACAGCTCCCTATCCCCTTCTTAAGTGCAGGTCCTAAATGAGCTTTTTTCTGTGTTCCTTCACCACAATCCAGATTCTTTTGGGGAGTTACCAGTAGAGTATCCATACCAGGAAGTACTTAATTTATTACGCTACTGATTTTCTTAAACTCAGTGGAGATATTAACTGATAAACAGCTACATATGCAGCATGTTCATGTCGTTCCTAAATGAGCTTTTATCTCTCTCCCCTCACCACAAATCAGATTCTTATGAGGAGTTCCCAGTACATTATCCTTTCCCCTGTGTAATTACCTTAACAAGCTCCAGCTGTTTTTATTCTCAGAAGGTTTATTCCCTGATATACAGCTGCCTACCCCCTTCGTAAGGGCACGTCCTAAATGAGCTTTTTTCTCTGTTCCCTCACCACAATCCAGATTCTTTTGGGGAGTTACCAGTACAGTAACCATACCAGGAAATACTTAATTTATTAAGCTACTGCTTTTCTTAATCTCAGTGGAGATATTTACTGATAAACAGCTATGTACGCAGCATGTTCATGTCGTTCCTAAATGAGCTTTTATCTCTCTCCCCTCACCACAAATCAAATTCTTCTTAGGAGTTCCCAGTACATTATCCTTTCCCCTGTGTAATTACCTTAACATGCTCCAGCTGTTTTTATTCTCAAATGTTTTACTCCCTGTTATACCGCTGCCTACCCCCTTTGTAAGTGCAGGTCCTAATTGAGCTTTTTTCTCTGTTCCCTCACCACAATCCAGATTCTTTTGGGGAGTTACCAGTACAGTAACCATAGCAGGAAGTACTTAATTTATTTAGCTACTGCTTTTCTTAATCTCAGTGGAGATATTTACTGATAAACAGCTACCTATGCAGCATGTTCATGTCGTTCAAAAATGAGCTTTTATCGCTCTCCCCTCACCACCAATCAGATTCTTCTGAGGAGTTCCCAGTACATTATAATTTCCCCTGTGTAATTACCTTAACAAGTTCCAGCTGTTTTTATTCTCAGAAGGTTTACTCCCTGATAAACAGCTGCCTAGCCTCTTCGAAAGTGCAGGTCCTAAACGAGCTTTTTTCTCTGTTCCCTCACCACAATCAAGATTCTTTTGGGGAGTTACCAGTACAGTAACCATACAAGGACGTACTTAATTTATTAAGCTACTGCATTTCTTAATCTCAGTGGAGATATTTACTGATAAACAGCTACCTACGCATCATGTTCATGTCATTCCTAAATGAGCTTTTATCTCTCTCCCCTCACCCAAATCAGATTCTTCTCAGGAGTTCCCAGTACATTATCCTTTACCCTGTGTAATTACCTTAACAAGCTCCAGCTGTTTTTATTCTCAGAAGGTTTGCTCCCTGATGCACAGCTGCCTACCCCCTTGGTAAGTGCAGGTCCTAAGTGAGCTTTTTTCTCTGTTCCCTCACCTCAATCCAGATTCTTTTAGGGAGTTACCAGTACAGTAACCATACCGGGAAGTACTTAATTTATTAAGCTAGTGCTTTTCTTAATCTCAGTGGAGATATTTACTGATAAACACCTACCTACGCAGCATGTTCATGTCGTTCCTAAATGAGCTTTTATCTCTCTACCCTCACCACAAATCAGATTCTTCTGAGGAGTTCCCAGTACATTATCCTTTCCCCTATGTAATTACCTTAACCATGTCCAGCTGTTTTTCTTCTCAGAAGGTTTACTCCCTGATATACAGCAGCCTACCCCCTTCGTAAGAGCAAGTCTTAAATGAGCTTTTTTCTCTGTTCCCTCACCACAATCCAGATTCTATTGGGGAGTTACCAGTACAGTAACCATACCAGGAAGTACTTAATTTATTAAGCTACTGCTTTTCTTAATCTCAGTGGAGATATTTACTGATAAACAGCTACCTACGCAGCATGTTCATGTCGTTCCTAAATGAGCTTTTATCTCTCTCCCCTCACCATAAATCAGATTCTTCTGAGGAGTACCCAGTACATTATCCTTTCCCCTGTATAATTACCTTAACAAGCTCCAGCTGTTTTTATTCTCAGACGGTTTACTCCCTGACATACAGCAGCCTACCCCCTTCGTAAGTGCAGGTCCTAAATGAGCTTTTTTCTCTGTTCCCTCACCACAATCCAGATTCTTTTGGGGAGTTACCAGTACAGTAACCGTACCAGGAAGTAATTAATTTATTAAGCTACTGCTTTTCTTATTCTCAGTGGAGATATTTACTGTTAAACTGCTACCTACGCAGCATGTTCATGTCGTTCCTAAATGAGCTTTTATCTCTCTCCCCTCACGACAAATCAGATTCTTCTGAGGAGTTCCCAGTACATTATCGGTTCCCCTGTGTAATTAACATAACAAGCTCCAGCTGTTTTTATTCTCAGAAGGTTTATTCCCCGATATACAGCTGCCTACCCCCTTCGTAAGTGCACGTCCTAAATGAGCTTTTTTCTCTGTTCCTTTACCACATTCCAGATTCTTTTGGGGAGTTACCAGTACAGTAACCATACCAGGAAGTACTTAATTTATTAAGCTACTGATTTTCTTAATATCAGTGGAGATATTTACTGATAAACAGCTACCTACGCAGCGTATTCATGTCGTTCCTAAATGAGCTTTTATCTCTCTCCTCTCACCACAAATCAGATTGTTCTCAGGCGTTCCCAGTACATTATCCTTTCCCTTGTGAAATTACCTTAACAAGCTCCAGCTGTTTTTATTCTCAAAAGGTTTACTCCCTGTTATACAGCTGCCTAGCACCTTTGTAAGTGCAGGTCTTAACGGAGCTTTTTTTTCTGTTCCCTCACCACAATCCAGATTCTTTTGGGGAGTTACCAGTACAGAAACCATACCCGGAAGTATTTAATTTATTAAGCTACTACTTTTCTTAATCTCAGTGGAGATATTTACTGATAAACAGTTTCGTACGCAGCATGTTCATGTCGTTCCTGTATGAGCTTTTATCTCTCTCCCCTCACCACAAATCAGATTCTTCTGAGGAGTTCCCAGTACATTATCCTTTCCCCTGTGTAATTACCTTAAAAAGCTCCAGCTGTTTTTATTCTCAGAAGGTTTACTCCCTGATATGCAGCTGCCTAACCCTTTCGTAAGTGCAGGTCCTAAATGAGCTTTTTTCTCTGTTCCCTCACCACAATACAGATACTTTTGGGGAGTTACCAGTACAGTAACCATACCAGGAAGTACTTAATTTATTAAGCTACTGCTTTTCTTAATCTCAGTGGAGATATTTACTGATAAACAGCTACCTACACAGCATGTTCATGTCGTTCCTAAATGAGCTTTTATCTCTCTCACCTCACCACAAATCAGATTCTTCTGAGGAGTTCCCAGTACATTATCCTTTCCCCTGTGGAATTACCTTAACAAGCTCCAGTTGTTTTTATTCTCAGAAGGTTTACTCCCTGATATACAGCTGCCTACCCCCTTCGTAAGTGCATGTCCTAAATGAGTTTATTTCTCTGTTCCCTCACCACAATCCAGATTCTTTTGGGGAGTTACCAGTACAGTAACCATACCAGGAAGTACTTAATTTATTAAGCTACTGCTTTTCTTAATCCCAGTGGAGATATTTACTGATAAACAGCGCCCTACGCAGCATGTTCATGTCGTTCCTAAATGAGCTTTTATCTCTCTCCCCTCACCACAAATCCGATTCTTCGGAGGAGTTCCGAGTACATTATCCTTTCCCCTGTGTAATTACCTTAACAAGCTCCAGCTGTTTTTATTCTCAGAAGGTTTACTCCCTGATATACAGCTGCCTACCCCCTTCGTAAGTGCAGGTCCTAAATGAGCTTTTTTCTCTGTTCCCTCACCACAATGCAGATTATTTTTGGGAGTTACCAGTACAGTAACCATACCAGGAAGTACTTAATTTATTAAGCTACTGCTTTTCTTAATCTCAGTGGAGATATTTACTGATAAACAGCTACCTACGCAGCATGTTCATGTCGTTCCTAAATGAGCTTTTATCTCTCTCCCCTCACCACAAATCAGATTCTTCTGAGGAGTTCCTAGTACATTATTCTTTCCCCTGTGTAATTACCTTAACAAGCTCCAGCTGTTTTTATTCTCAGAAGTTTTACTCCCTGATATACAGCTCCCTACCCCCTTCGTAAGTGCAGGTCCTAAATGAGCTTTTTTCTCTGTTCCCTCACCACAATCCAGATTCTTTTGGGGAGTTACCAGTACTGTAACCATACCAGGAAGTACTTAATTTATTAAGCTACTGCTTTTCTTAATCTCAGTGGCGATATTTACTGATAAACAGCTACCTACGCAGCATGTTCATGTCGTTCCTAAATGAGCTTTTATCTCTCTCCCCTCAGCACAAATCAGATTCTTCTGACGAGTTCCCAGTACATTATCCTTTCCCCTGTGTAATTACCTTAGCAAGCTCCAGCTGTTTTTATTCTCAGTAGGTTTAATCCCATATATACAACTGCCTAACCCCTTCGTAAGTGCAGGTCCTAAATCAGCTTTTTTCTCTGTTCCCTCACCACAATCCCGATTGTTTTGGGGAGTTACCAGTACAGTAACCATACCAGGAAGTACTTAATTTATTAACCTACTGCTTTGCTTAATCTCAGTGGAGATATTTTCTGATAAACAGCTACGTATGCAGCATGTTCATGTCGTTCTTAAATGAGCTTTTATCACTCTCCCCTCACCACAAATCAGATTCTTCTGAGGAGTTCCCAGTACATTATCCTTTCCCCTGTGTAATTACCTTAACAAGCTCCAGCTGTTTTTATTCTCAGAATGTTTAATCCCGGATATACAACTGCCTAACCCCTTCGAAAGTGCAGGTCCTAAATGAGCTTTTTTCTCTGTTCCCTCACCACAATGCAGATTCTTTTGGGGAGTTACCAGTAGAGTAACCATACCAGGAAGTACTTAATTTATTAAGCTACTGCTTTTCTTAATCTCAGTGGAGATATTTACTGATAAACAGCTACCTACGCAGCATGTTCATGTCGTTCCTAAATGAGCTTTTATCTCTCTCCCCTCACCACAAATCAGATTCTTCTGCGGAGTTCCCAGTACTTCATCTTTTCCCCTGTGTAATTACCTTAACAAGCTCCAGCTGTTTTTATTCTCAGAAGGTTTACTCCATGATATACAGCTTCCTACCCCATTCGTAAGTGCAGATCCTAAATGAGCTTTTTTCTCTGTTCCCACACCACAATCAAGATTCTTTGGGGATTTACCAGTACAGTAACCATACCAGGAAGTACTTAAATTATTAAGCTACTGCTTTTCTTAATCTCAGTGGAGATATTTACTGATAAACAGCTACCTACGCAGCATGTTCATGTCGTTCCTAAATGAGCTTTTATCTCTCTCCCCTCACCACAAATCAGATTCTTCTGAGGAGTTCCCAGTACATTATCCTTTCCCCTGTGTAATTACCTTAACAAGCTCCAGCTGTTTTTATTCTCAGAAGGTTTCATCCCGGTTATACAATTGCCTAACCCCTTCGTAAGTGCAGGTCCTAAATGAGCTTTTTTCTCTGTTCCCTCACCACATTGGAGATTCTTTTGGGGAGTTACCAGTACAGTAACCATAGCAGGAAGTACTTAATATATTAACCTACTGCTTTTCTTAATCTCAGTGGAGATATTTACTGATAAACAGCTACCTAAGCAGCATAGTCATGTCGTTCCTAAAAGTGCTTTTATCTCTCTCCCCTCACCACAAATCAGATACTTCTGAGGAGTTCCCAGTACATTATCCTTTCCACTGTGTAATTACCTTAACAAGCTCCAGCTGTTTTTATTCTCAGAAGGTTTACTCCCGGATATGCAGCTGCCTACCCCCTTCGTAAGTGCAGGTCCTAAATGAGCTTTTTTCTCTGTTCCCTCACCACAATGCAGATTCTTTTTGGGAGTTACCAGTACAGTAACCATACCAGGAAGTACTTAATTTATTAAGCTACTGCTTTTCTTAATCTCAGTGGAGATATTTACTGATATACAGCTACCTACGCAGCATGTTCATGTCGTTCCTAAATGAGCTTTTATCTCTCTCCCCTCACCACAAATCAGATTCTTCTGAGGAGTTCGCAGTACATTATTCTTTCCCCTGTGTAATTCCCTTAACAAGCTCCAGCTGTTTTTATTCTCAGAAGGTTTACTCCCTGTTATACAACTACCTACCCTCTTCGTAACTGCAATTCCTAAATGAGCTTTTTTCTCTGTTCCCTCACCACAATCCAGATTCTATTGGGGAGTTACCAGTACAGTAACCATACAAGGACGTACTTAATTTATTAAGCTACTGCTTTTCTTAATCTCAGTGGAGATATTTACTGATAAACAGCTACCTACGCATCATGTTCATGTCATTCCTAAATGAGCTTTTATCTCTCTCCCCTCACCCAAATCAGATTCTTCTCAGGAGTTCCCAGTACATTATCCTTTACCCTCTGTAATTACCTTAACAAGCTCCAGCTGTTTTTATTCTCAGAAGGTTTGCTCCCTGATGCACAGCTGCCTACCCCCTTGGTAAGTGCAGGTCCTAAGTGAGCTTTTTTCTCTGTTCCCTCACCTCAATCCAGATTCTTTTAGGGAGTTACCAGTACACTAACCATACCGGGAAGTACTTAATTTATTAAGCTAGTGCTTTTCTTAATCTCAGTGGAGATATTTACTAATAAACAGCTACATACGCAGCATGTTCATGTCGTTCCTAAATGAGCTTTTATCTCTCTACCCTCACCACAAATCAGATTCTTCTGAGGAGTTCCCAGTACATTATCCTTTCCCCTATGTAATTACCTTAACCAGGTCCAGCTGTTTTTACTCTCAGAAGGTTTACTCCCTGATATACAGCAGCCTACCCCCTTCGTAAGAGCAGGTCTTAAATGAGCTTTTTTCTCTGTTCCCTCACCACAATCCAGATTCTATTGGGGAGTTACCAGTACAGTAACCATACCAGGAAGTACTTAATTTATTAAGCTACTGCTTTTCTTAATCTCAGTGGAGATATTTACTGATAAACAGCTACCTACGCAGCATGTTCATGTCGTTCTTAAATGAGCTTTTATCTCTCTCCCCTCACCATAAATCAGATTCTTCTGAGGAGTTCCCACTACATTATCCTTTCCCCTGTGTAATTACCTTAACAAGCTCCAGCTGTTTTTATTCTCAGACGGTTTACTCCCTGACATACAGCAGCCTACCCCCTTCGTAAGTGCAGGTCCTAAATGAGCTTTTTTCTCTGTTCCCTCACCACAATCCAGATTCTTTTGGGGAGTTACCAGTACAGTAACCGTACCAGGAAGTAATTAATTTATTAAGCTACTGCTTTTCTTATTCTCAGTGGAGATATTTACTGTTAAACAGCTACCTACGCAGCATGTTCATGTCGTTCCTAAATGAGCTTTTATCTCTCTCCCCTCACCACAAATCAGATTCTTCTGAGGAGTTCCCAGTACATTATCGTTTCCCCTGTGTAATTACCTTAACTAGCTCCAGCTGTTTTTATTCTCAAAAGGTTTACTCCCTGTTATACAGCTGCCTACCACCTTTGTAAGTGCAGGTCTTAACGGAGCTTTTTTTTCTGTTCCCTCACCACAATCCAGATTCTTTTTGGGAGTTACCAGTACAGTAACCATACCAGGAAGTACTTAATTTATTAAGCTACTGCTTTTCTTAATCTCAGTGGATATATTTACTGATAAACAGCTACCTACGCAGCATGTTCATGTCGTTCAAAAATGAGCTTTTATCTCTCTCCCCTCACCACCAATCAGATTCTTCTGAGGAGTTCCCAGTACATTAGAATTTCCCCTGTGTAATTACCTTAACAAGCTCCAGCTGTTTTTATTCTCAGAAGGTTTACTCCCTGATATACAGCTCCCGAGCCTCTTCGAAAGTGCAGGTCCTAAATGAGCTTTTTTCTCTGTTCCCTCACCACAATCCAGATTCTTTTGGGGAGTTACCAGTACAGTAACCATACCAGGAAGTACTTAATTTATTAAGCTACTGCTTTTCGTAATCTCAGTGGAGATATTTACTGATAAACAGCTACCTACGCAGCATGTTCATGTCGTTCAAAAATGAGCTTTTATCTCTCTCCCCTCACCACCAATCAGATTCTTCTGAGGAGTTCCCAGTACATTATTCTTTCCCCTGTGTAATTACCTTAACAAGCTTCAGCTGTTTTTATTCTCAGAAGGTTTACTCCCTGATATACAGCTCCCTATCCCCTTCTTAAGTGCAGGTCCTAAATGAGCTTTTTTCTGTGTTCCTTCACCACAATCCAGATTCTTTTGGGGAGTTACCAGTAGAGTATCCATACCAGGAAGTACTTAATTTATTACGCTACTGATTTTCTTAAACTCAGTGGAGATATTAACTGATAAACAGCTACATATGCAGCATGTTCATGTCGTTCCTAAATGAGCTTTTATCTCTCTCCCCTCACCACAAATCAGATTCTTATGAGGAGTTCCCAGTACATTATCCTTTCCCCTGTGTAATTACCTTAACAAGCTCCAGCTGTTTTTATTCTCAGAAGGTTTATTCCCTGATATACAGCTGCCTACCCCCTTCGTAAGGGCACGTCCTAAATGAGCTTTTTTCTCTGTTCCCTCACCACAATCCAGATTCTTTTGGGGAGTTACCAGTACAGTAACCATACCAGGAAATACTTAATTTATTAAGCTACTGCTTTTCTTAATCTCAGTGGAGATATTTACTGATAAACAGCTATGTACGCAGCATGTTCATGTCGTTCCTAAATGAGCTTTTATCTCTCTCCCCTCACCACAAATCAAATTCTTCTGAGGAGTTCCCAGTACATTATCCTTTCCCCTGTGTAATTACCTTAACATGCTCCAGCTGTTTTTATTCTCAAATGTTTTACTCCCTGTTATACCGCTGCCTACCCCCTTTGTAAGTGCAGGTCCTAATTGAGCTTTTTTCTCTGTTCCCTCACCACAATCCAGATTCTTTTGGGGAGTTACCAGTACAGTAACCATAGCAGGAAGTACTTAATTTATTTAGCTACTGCTTTTCTTAATCTCAGTGGAGATATTTACTGATAAACAGCTACCTATGCAGCATGTTCATGTCGTTCAAAAATGAGCTTTTATCGCTCTCCCCTCACCACCAATCAGATTCTTCTGAGGAGTTCCCAGTACATTATAATTTCCCCTGTGTAATTACCTTAACAAGTTCCAGCTGTTTTTATTCTCAGAAGGTTTACTCCCTGATATACAGCTGCCTAGCCTCTTCGAAAGTGCAGGTCCTAAACGAGCTTTTTTCTCTGTTCCCTCACCACAATCAAGATTCTTTTGGGGAGTTACCAGTACAGTAACCATAAAAGGACGTACTTAATTTATTAAGCTACTGCATTTCTTAATCTCAGTGGAGATATTTACTGATAAACAGCTACCTACGCATCATGTTCATGTCATTCCTAAATGAGCTTTTATCTCTCTCCCCTCACCCAAATCAGATTCTTCTCAGGAGTTCCCAGTACATTATCCTTTACCCTGTGTAATTACCTTAACAAGCTCCAGCTGTTTTTATTCTCAGAAGGTTTGCTCCCTGATGCACAGCTGCCTACCCCCTTGGTAAGTGCAGGTCCTAAGTGAGCTTTTTTCTCTGTTCCCTCACCTCAATCCAGATTCTTTTAGGGAGTTACCAGTACAGTAACCATACCGGGAAGTACTTAATTTATTAAGCTAGTGCTTTTCTTAATCTCAGTGGAGATATTTACTGATAAACACCTACCTACGCAGCATGTTCATGTCGTTCCTAAATGAGCTTTTATCTCTCTCCCCTCACCACAAATCAGATTCTTCTGAGGAGTTCCCAGTACATTATCCTTTCCCCTATGCAATTACCTTAACCATGTCCAGCTGTTTTTCTTCTCAGAAGGTTTACTCCCTGATATACAGCAGCCTACCCCCTTCGTAAGAGCAAGTCTTAAATGAGCTTTTTTCTCTGTTCCCTCACCACAATCCAGATTCTATTGGGGAGTTACCAGTACAGTAACCATACCAGGAAGTACTTAATTTATTAAGCTACTGCTTTTCTTAATCTCAGTGGAGATATTTACTGATAAACAGCTACCTACGCAGCATGTTCATGTCGTTCCTAAATGAGCTTTTATCTCTCTCCCCTCACCATAAATCAGATTCTTCTGAGGAGTTCCCAGTACATTATCCTTTCCCCTGTATAATTACCTTAACAAGCTCCAGCTGTTTTTATTCTCAGACGGTTTACTCCCTGACATACAGCAGCCTACCCCCTTCGTAAGTGCAGGTCCTAAATGAGCTTTTTTCTCTGTTCCCTCACCACAATCCAGATTCTTTTGGGGAGTTACCAGTACAGTAACCGTACCAGGAAGTAATTAATTTATTAAGCTACTGCTTTTCTTATTCTCAGTGGAGATATTTACTGTTAAACTGCTACCTACGCAGCATGTTCATGTCGTTCCTAAATGAGCTTTTATCTCTCTCCCCTCACGACAAATCAGATTCTTCTGAGGAGTTCCCAGTACATTATCGGTTCCCCTGTGTAATTAACATAACAAGCTCCAGCTGTTTTTATTCTCAGAAGGTTTATTCCCCGATATACAGCTGCCTACCCCCTTCGTAAGTGCACGTCCTAAATGAGCTTTTTTCTCTGTTCCTTTACCACATTCCAGATTCTTTTGGGGAGTTACCAGTACAGTAACCATACCAGGAAGTACTTAATTTATTAAGCTACTGATTTTCTTAATCTCAGTGGAGATATTTACTTATAAACAGCTACCTACGCAGCATGTTCATGTCGTTCCTAAATGAGCTTTTATCTCTCTCCCCTCACCACAAATCAGATTCTTCTGAGGAGTTCCCAGTACATTATTCTTTCCGCTGTGTATTTACCTTAACAAGCTCCAGCTGTTTTTATTCTTAGAAGGTTTATTCCCTGATATATAGCTGCCTACCACCTTCGAAAGTGCAGGTCCTAAATGAACTTTATTCTCTGTTCGCTCACCACAATCCAGACTCTTTTGGGGAGTTACCAGTACAGTAACCATACCAGGAAGTACTTAATTTATTAAGCTACTGCTTTTCTTAATCTCAGTGGAGATATTTACTGATAAACAGCTACCTATGCAGCATTTTTATGTCGTTCCTAAATGAGCTTTTATCTCTCTCCCCTCACCACATATCAGATTCTTCTGAGTAGTTCCCAGTACATTATCCTTTCCCCTGTGTAATTACCTTAACAAGCTCCAGCTGTTTTTATTCTCAGACGGTTTACTCCCTGACATACAGCAGCCTACCCCCTTCGTAAGTGCAGGTCCTAAATGAGCTTTTTTCTCTGTTCCCTCACCACAATCCAGATTCTTTTGGGGAGTTACCAGTACAGTAACCGTACCAGGAAGTAATTAATTTATTAAGCTACTGCTTTTCTTATTCTCAGTGGAGATATTTACTGTTAAACAGCTACCTACGCAGCATGTTCATGTCGTTCCTAAATGAGCTTTTATCTCTCTCCCCTCACCACAAATCAGATTCTTCTGAGGAGTTCCCAGTACATTATCGTTTCCCCTGTGTAATTACCTTAACTAGCTCCAGCTGTTTTTATTCTCAAAAGGTTTACTCCCTGTTATACAGCTGCCTACCACCTTTGTAAGTGCAGGTCTTAACGGAGCTTTTTTTTCTGTTCCCTCACCACAATCCAGATTCTTTTTGGGAGTTACCAGTACAGTAACCATACCAGGAAGTACTTAATTTATTAAGCTACTGCTTTTCTTAATCTCAGTGGATATATTTACTGATAAACAGCTACCTACGCAGCATGTTCATGTCGTTCAAAAATGAGCTTTTATCTCTCTCCCCTCACCACCAATCAGATTCTTCTGAGGAGTTCCCAGTACATTAGAATTTCCCCTGTGTAATTACCTTAACAAGCTCCAGCTGTTTTTATTCTCAGAAGGTTTACTCCCTGATATACAGCTCCCGAGCCTCTTCGAAAGTGCAGGTCCTAAATGAGCTTTTTTCTCTGTTCCCTCACCACAATCCAGATTCTTTTGGGGAGTTACCAGTACAGTAACCATACCAGGAAGTACTTAATTTATTAAGCTACTGCTTTTCGTAATCTCAGTGGAGATATTTACTGATAAACAGCTACCTACGCAGCATGTTCATGTCGTTCAAAAATGAGCTTTTATCTCTCTCCCCTCACCACCAATCAGATTCTTCTGAGGAGTTCCCAGTACATTATTCTTTCCCCTGTGTAATTACCTTAACAAGCTTCAGCTGTTTTTATTCTCAGAAGGTTTACTCCCTGATATACAGCTCCCTATCCCCTTCTTAAGTGCAGGTCCTAAATGAGCTTTTTTCTGTGTTCCTTCACCACAATCCAGATTCTTTTGGGGAGTTACCAGTAGAGTATCCATACCAGGAAGTACTTAATTTATTACGCTACTGATTTTCTTAAACTCAGTGGAGATATTAACTGATAAACAGCTACATATGCAGCATGTTCATGTCGTTCCTAAATGAGCTTTTATCTCTCTCCCCTCACCACAAATCAGATTCTTATGAGGAGTTCCCAGTACATTATCCTTTCCCCTGTGTAATTACCTTAACAAGCTCCAGCTGTTTTTATTCTCAGAAGGTTTATTCCCTGATATACAGCTGCCTACCCCCTTCGTAAGGGCACGTCCTAAATGAGCTTTTTTCTCTGTTCCCTCACCACAATCCAGATTCTTTTGGGGAGTTACCAGTACAGTAACCATACCAGGAAATACTTAATTTATTAAGCTACTGCTTTTCTTAATCTCAGTGGAGATATTTACTGATAAACAGCTATGTACGCAGCATGTTCATGTCGTTCCTAAATGAGCTTTTATCTCTCTCCCCTCACCACAAATCAAATTCTTCTGAGGAGTTCCCAGTACATTATCCTTTCCCCTGTGTAATTACCTTAACATGCTCCAGCTGTTTTTATTCTCAAATGTTTTACTCCCTGTTATACCGCTGCCTACCCCCTTTGTAAGTGCAGGTCCTAATTGAGCTTTTTTCTCTGTTCCCTCACCACAATCCAGATTCTTTTGGGGAGTTACCAGTACAGTAACCATAGCAGGAAGTACTTAATTTATTTAGCTACTGCTTTTCTTAATCTCAGTGGAGATATTTACTGATAAACAGCTACCTATGCAGCATGTTCATGTCGTTCAAAAATGAGCTTTTATCGCTCTCCCCTCACCACCAATCAGATTCTTCTGAGGAGTTCCCAGTACATTATAATTTCCCCTGTGTAATTACCTTAACAAGTTCCAGCTGTTTTTATTCTCAGAAGGTTTACTCCCTGATATACAGCTGCCTAGCCTCTTCGAAAGTGCAGGTCCTAAACGAGCTTTTTTCTCTGTTCCCTCACCACAATCAAGATTCTTTTGGGGAGTTACCAGTACAGTAACCATAAAAGGACGTACTTAATTTATTAAGCTACTGCATTTCTTAATCTCAGTGGAGATATTTACTGATAAACAGCTACCTACGCATCATGTTCATGTCATTCCTAAATGAGCTTTTATCTCTCTCCCCTCACCCAAATCAGATTCTTCTCAGGAGTTCCCAGTACATTATCCTTTACCCTGTGTAATTACCTTAACAAGCTCCAGCTGTTTTTATTCTCAGAAGGTTTGCTCCCTGATGCACAGCTGCCTACCCCCTTGGTAAGTGCAGGTCCTAAGTGAGCTTTTTTCTCTGTTCCCTCACCTCAATCCAGATTCTTTTAGGGAGTTACCAGTACAGTAACCATACCGGGAAGTACTTAATTTATTAAGCTAGTGCTTTTCTTAATCTCAGTGGAGATATTTACTGATAAACACCTACCTACGCAGCATGTTCATGTCGTTCCTAAATGAGCTTTTATCTCTCTCCCCTCACCACAAATCAGATTCTTCTGAGGAGTTCCCAGTACATTATCCTTTCCCCTATGCAATTACCTTAACCATGTCCAGCTGTTTTTCTTCTCAGAAGGTTTACTCCCTGATATACAGCAGCCTACCCCCTTCGTAAGAGCAAGTCTTAAATGAGCTTTTTTCTCTGTTCCCTCACCACAATCCAGATTCTATTGGGGAGTTACCAGTACAGTAACCATACCAGGAAGTACTTAATTTATTAAGCTACTGCTTTTCTTAATCTCAGTGGAGATATTTACTGATAAACAGCTACCTACGCAGCATGTTCATGTCGTTCCTAAATGAGCTTTTATCTCTCTCCCCTCACCATAAATCAGATTCTTCTGAGGAGTTCCCAGTACATTATCCTTTCCCCTGTATAATTACCTTAACAAGCTCCAGCTGTTTTTATTCTCAGACGGTTTACTCCCTGACATACAGCAGCCTACCCCCTTCGTAAGTGCAGGTCCTAAATGAGCTTTTTTCTCTGTTCCCTCACCACAATCCAGATTCTTTTGGGGAGTTACCAGTACAGTAACCGTACCAGGAAGTAATTAATTTATTAAGCTACTGCTTTTCTTATTCTCAGTGGAGATATTTACTGTTAAACTGCTACCTACGCAGCATGTTCATGTCGTTCCTAAATGAGCTTTTATCTCTCTCCCCTCACGACAAATCAGATTCTTCTGAGGAGTTCCCAGTACATTATCGGTTCCCCTGTGTAATTAACATAACAAGCTCCAGCTGTTTTTATTCTCAGAAGGTTTATTCCCCGATATACAGCTGCCTACCCCCTTCGTAAGTGCACGTCCTAAATGAGCTTTTTTCTCTGTTCCTTTACCACATTCCAGATTCTTTTGGGGAGTTACCAGTACAGTAACCATACCAGGAAGTACTTAATTTATTAAGCTACTGATTTTCTTAATCTCAGTGGAGATATTTACTTATAAACAGCTACCTACGCAGCATGTTCATGTCGTTCCTAAATGAGCTTTTATCTCTCTCCCCTCACCACAAATCAGATTCTTCTGAGGAGTTCCCAGTACATTATTCTTTCCGCTGTGTATTTACCTTAACAAGCTCCAGCTGTTTTTATTCTTAGAAGGTTTATTCCCTGATATATAGCTGCCTACCACCTTCGAAAGTGCAGGTCCTAAATGAACTTTATTCTCTGTTCGCTCACCACAATCCAGACTCTTTTGGGGAGTTACCAGTACAGTAACCATACCAGGAAGTACTTAATTTATTAAGCTACTGCTTTTCTTAATCTCAGTGGAGATATTTACTGATAAACAGCTACCTATGCAGCATTTTTATGTCGTTCCTAAATGAGCTTTTATCTCTCTCCCCTCACCACATATCAGATTCTTCTGAGTAGTTCCCAGTACATTATCCTTTCCCCTGTGTAATTACCTTAACAAGCTCCAGCTGTTTTTGTTCTCAGAAGGGATACTCCCTGATATACAGCTGCCTACCCCCTTCGTAAGTGCAGGTCCTAAATGAGCTTTTTTCTCTGTTCCCTCACCTCAATCCAGATTTTTTGGGGAGTTACCAGTACAATAACCATACCAGGAAGTACTTAATTCATTAAGCTACTGCTTTTCTTAATCTCAGTGGAGATATTTACTGATAAACAACTACCTACGCAGCATGTTCATGTCGTTCCTAAATGAGCTTTTATCTCTCTCCCCTCACCAAAAATCAGATTCTTCTGAGGAGTTCCCAGTACATTATCCTTTCCACTGTGTAATTACCTTAACAAGCTCCAGCTGTTTTTATTCTCAGAAGGTTTACTACCTGATATACAGCTGCCTACCCCCTTCGTAAGTGCAGGTCCTAAATGAGCTTTTTTCTCTGTTCCCTCACCACAATCCAGATTCTTTTGGGGAGTTACCAGTACAGTAACCATATCAGGAAGTAATTAATTTATTAAGCTACTGCTTTTCTTAATCTCAGTGGAGATATTTACTGATAAACAGCTACCTATACAGCATGTTCATGTCGTTCCTAAATGAGTTTTTATCTCTCTCCCCTCACCACAAATCAGATTCTTCTGAGGAGTTTCCACTACATTATCCTTTCCCCTTTCTAATTACCTTAACAAGCTCCAGCTGTTTTTATTCTCAGAATAGATTCTCCCTGCTATACAGCAGACTACCCCCTTCGTAAGTGCAGGTCAAAAATGAGCTTTTTTCTCTGTTCCCTCACCACAATCCAGATTCTCTTGGGGAGTTACCAGTACAGTAACCATACCAGGAAGTATTTAATTTATTAAGCTACTGCTTTTCTTAATCTCAGTGGAGATATTTACTGATAAACACCTACCTACGCAGCATGTTCATGTCGTGCCTAAATGTGCTTTTTTCTCTCTCCTCTCACCACAAATCAGATTCTTTTGAGGAGTTCCCAGTACATTATCCTTTCCCCTGTGTAATTACCTTAACAAACTCCAGCTGTTTTTATTCTCAGAAGGGATTCTCCCTGATATACAGCTGCCTAACTCCTTCGTAAGTGCAGATCCTAAATGAGCTTTTTTCTCTGTTCCCTCACCACAATCCAGATTCTGTTGCTGAGTTACCAGTACAGTAACCGTAAAAGGAAGTACTTAATTTACTATGCTACTGCTTTTCTTAATCTCAGTGGAGATATTTACTGATAAACACCTAACTATGCAGCATGTTCATGTCGTTCCTAAATGAGCTTTTATCTGTCTCCCCTCAAAACAATTCAGATTCTTCTGAGGAGTTCCCTGTACATTATCCTTTCACCTGTGTAATTACCTTAACAAGCTCCAGCTGTTTTTATTCTCAGAAGGTTTACTCCCTGATATACAGCTGCCTACCCCCTTCGAAAGTGCAGGTCCTAAATGAGCTTTTTTCTCTGTTCCCTCACCAGCATCCTGATTCTTTTGGGGAGTTACCAGTACAGTAACCATAAAAGGAAGTACTTAATTTATTAAGCTACAGCTTTTCTTAATCTCAGTGGAGATATTTACTGATAAACAGCATCCTACCCAGCATGTTCATGTCGTTCTTAAATGAGCTTTTATCTCTCTCCTCTCACCACAAATCTGTTTCTTCTGAGGAGTTCCCTGTACATTATCCTTTCACCTGTGTAATTACCTTAACAAGCTCCAGCTGTTTTTATTCTCAGAAGGTTTACTCCCTGATATACAGCTGCCTACCCCCTTCGTAAGTGCACGTCCTAAATGAGCTTTTTTCTCTGTTCCCTCACCACAATCCAGATTCTTTTGGGGAGTTACAAGTACAGTAACCATAAAAGGAAGTACTTAATTTATTAAGCTCCTGCTTTTCTTAATCTCTGTGGAGATATTTACTGATAAACATCTACCTATGCAGCATGTTCATGTCGTTCCTAAATTAGATTTTATCTCTCTCCCTTCACCACAAATCAGATTCTTCTGAGGAGTTCCCAGTTCATTATCCTTTCCCCTGTGTAATTACCTTAATAAGCTCCAGCTCTTGTTATTCTCACGAGGTTTACTCCCTGATATACAGCTGTCTTCCCCCTACGTAAGTGAAGGTCCTATATGAGCTTTTTTCTCTGTTCCCTCACCACAATCCAGATTCTTTTGGGGTTTACCAGTACAGTAACCAGACCAGGAAGTACTTAATTTATTAAGCTACTGCTTTTCTTAATCTTAGTGGAGATATTTACTGATAAACAGCTACCTATGAAGCATGTTCATGTCGTTCCTAAATGAGCTTTTATTTCTCTCCCCTCACCGCAAATCAGATTCTTCTGAGGAGGTCCCAGTACATTATCCTTTCCCCTATGTAATTACTTTAACAAGCTCCAGCTGTTTTTATTCTCAGAAGGGATACTCCCTGATATACAGCTGCCTATCCCCTTCGTAAGTGCAGGTCCTAAATAAGCTTTTTTCTCTGTTCCCTCACCACAATCCAGATTCTTTTGGGGAGTTACCAGTACAGTAACCATACCAGGAAGTACTTAATTTATTATGCTACTGCTTTTCTTAATCTCAGTGGAGATATTTACTGATAAACAGCTACCTACGCAGCATGTTCATGTCGTTCCTAAATGAGTTTTTATCTCTCTCCCCTCACCACAAATCAGATTCTTCTGAGGAGTTCCCAGTACATTATCCTTTCCCCTGTGTATTTACCTTAACAAGCTCCAGCTGTTTTTATTCTCAGAAGTTTTATTCCCTGATATACAGCTGCCTACCCCCTTCGAAAGTGCAGGTCCTAAATGAGCTTTTTTCTCTGTTCGCTCACCACAATCCACACTCTTTTGGGGAGTTACCAGTACAGTAACCATACCAGGAAGTACTTAATTTATTAAGCTACTGCTTTTCTTAATCTCAGTGGAGATATTTACTGATAAACAGCTTCCTATGCAGCATTTTCATGTCGTTCCTAAATGGGCTTTTATCTCTCTCCCCTCACGACATATCAGATTCTTCTGAGGAGTTCCCAGTACATTATCCTTTCCCCTGTGTAATTACCTTAACAAGCTCAAGCTGTTTTTGTTCTCAGAAGGGATACTCCCTGATATACAGCTGCCTACCCCCTTCGTAAGTGCAGGTCCTAAATGAGCTTTTTCCTTGTGCCCTCACCTCAATCCAGATTTTTTAGGGGAGTTACCAGTACAGTAACCAGACCAGGAAGTACTTAATTTATTAAGCTACTGCTTTTCTTAATCTCAGTGGAGATATTTACTGATAAACAGCTACCTACGCAGCATGTTCATGTCGTTCCTAAATGAGCTTTTATCTCTCTCCCCTCACCACAAATCAGATTCTTCTGAGGAGTTCCCAGTACATTATCCTTTCCCCTGTGTAATTACCTTAACCTGCTCCAGCTGTATTTATTCTCAGAAGGTTTACTCCCTGATATACAGCTGCCTACCCTTTCGTAAGTGCAGGTCCTAAATGAGCTTTTTTCTCTGTTCCCTCACCACAATCCAGATTCTTTTGGGGAGTTACCAGTACAGTAACCATACCAGGAAGTACTTAATTTATTAAGCTACTGATTTTCTTAAACTCAGTGGAGATATTTACTGATAAACAGCTACCTATGCAGGATTTTCTTGTCGTTCCTAAATGAGCTTTTATTTCTCTCCCCTCACCACAAATCAGATTCTTCTTATGAGTTCCTAGAACATTATCCTTTCCCCTGTGTAATTACCTTAACAAGCTCCAGCTGTTTTTTTTCTCAGAAGTGATACTCCCTGATATATAGCTGCCTACCCCCTTCGAAAGTGCAGGTCCTAAATGAGCTTTTTCCGCTGTTCCCTCACCACAATCCAGATTCTTTTGGGGAGTTACCAGTACAGTAACCATACCAGGAAGTACTTAATTTATTAAGCTACTGCTTTTCTTAATCTCAGTGGAGATATTTACTGATAAACAGCTACCTATGCATCATTTTCATGTCATTTCTAAATGAGCTTTTATCTCTCTCCCCTCACCACAAATCAGATTCTTCTGAGGAGTTCTCAGTACATTATTGTTGGGGATTATTATGGCCTGGGAAAGACTGCCCTTCCACCAGCCTTGGGACAATAGAAGCCCCTCCCACCTTTTGACCTCCACCCCTTGGGAGGTGAACACGTGTGTGCCACCATGATGGGATTGTCCTGCCCACAAAGGGAAGTTTCGTGATGTCACTTGATGAACGTGACCCCTAGCCTATGACTGACCCTTTGGCCAGCCCCCTTTCTTTCCCGCCATTACTTCTATATAAGTGCCCTTCCATATTAAAGTCTTTGAGACGCATTCCACCACCGCAGCGTGTCCCTGATGCCTTCCTTTTCGCCTCCGACCTCGGTAACATGTGGGGGGGACTGGGGGGAGGGGAAGCTTCAGCAACCCGTCTTCAACTTAGCTTTTGCCCATGTGAGCACGCCTTTGGCCTTCCGCTGGCGGAGGGCCAGGCTGGGTGCTCTTTCATAGAGTTTGTGGTTACCATTCTCCCCGTGGGGGGAGAAAGGGGGTGTCCAGAACCCCAACATAAATGGCGCCCAATGTGGGGCCGAATTGTACGGCCGAGAAGTTCGGGGTACAGTATCCCCACAGATTGCTAAGTAGTGTTTTAGAGGAGGGTCCTGCCCATCCAGACGGGGCAGAAGCATGGAGACACAGGCTCGCGGGACTCGGCGCCAGAGAGTTGCCCCGCCGTGGCGATTTGGCGCCAGGCGGCGGAGGGAGCGGGGCGCGCTTCCCGTGGAAACATGTCAGTGGAGCAGTGGGGCCGGAGCAAGAGGAATGCGACCCCGAGCTGGGGTCGGTTAGTTCTGCTCTGCGCGCCCCAGGCCAGACGGCGGTCCCGGCACCCGCAGTGGCGCTTGAGAAGCAGTGGGTGGCCGAGCGCCGGAGCGGTTTGGCTTGCGCAGGCTGAGCGTGAGTACACTGTGCTCCGCGCCACCCCGGGTTTGCGAGGTGCGTGGGCTGGGGCTCGTGTGGCCCCGGGCGGCACCAGGCGTCTTTTACGGTAGCGTTTGGGCAGCCGAGTGTGGCGGGCCGAGCACGGCGTGGCGGTGGCGCGGTTCCGCCATGTGGGAAGCTGTGGCATGGCGGCGGCAGAGCTGCGGATAGAGTTAAAAAAAAAAAAAAAAAGGCGTGGCGTGCAGTTTAGACCATGGGACGGTGTCCCAGTTGGGGTGCGTGGGCGGCAGCGGCGGCAGCAGCCCCGGAGTGGCTGGACCTGCTGCAGCCCGGCAAACTGCTTTATGCCCGCCGATGGTCGTTAAGCTCAGAAATTAGGGTGAGTTGGTTGAATCCTGATTTCTCTGACTTAACACATACGTGGAGCACAATGGGGCACGCCATATTGGAGGCGGGGCCCCACCAATTCCCCCCAGGTGAGGGGCGTGCCAGGCTCGCCTGGGCTGGCCGATTGCGCTGCAGCTGAGAGAGGCAAGCACCCCCGCTGTGCTTGCCTGCACGTTTTCTCTGTATCAGACTCACAGCTGCAGACGGGGTTGGAGCCAGAAAGTCTGAAGTTATAAACTAAAATGGAATATTGAAAGGAAAACAAAGAGTTTTGATACAGCAATAGGTAATTTGATTGAACTTCCATGTTTACCAGTTCAAAGATATAAAATCAACTGGAGTTTTTCTAGATGGATAAAAGGGTTTGCTTGTCCACTGTGATTTAAAAATTGTCATGTTGGGAGTGTGTAATTAACAGGTTTCCCTTTTGTTTTTTATTCAACCACGTGGTTCTATTATGGGCAAATTAATATCATTTGCCGCTGGAATTCCAGAAAATTTAAATGGCCAATCAAAGCAATTTTAAAGAGCGCTCAGGTATTTTTGTGGGTGTGTGTGTGTGTGCGCGCGCGCGCGTGTGGTTGTTGGTAAGATTTAAAAGCATAACAATAGGTTTCCATCCCGGTGTTCGATGGAGATAAAGGTGCCTATAAAAATTTCCATAAGGTTCAAATATGCAACATGTTGGTAAAAGTACACCAGTATGTTATTTTATATTCAGTGTGTTTCCATAAGGTTCAAATATGCAGCATGTAGTAAAAGCACAATGGTATAAAATCAGCATGTTATTTTATACTCAGTGTGTTAAAAGTTAAGTGTGCATGTAGCCTTAACAACTCTTTGGCATAATTAAGATTTTACCTTCCCATTTCTCTCCTGTGTTCTCATAAACTCTCAAGATCAAGAAATTGAGATTGCTTCATACAAATGTGACTATTAACCTCAACTTTCCTGACCCAGGATTAATATACTGCTTTATAGGATACAGGTGGACAGATGTTCTAGCCGCATGGATGGGCAGCAGCTCCTGGACACGGGAAGCTGCCACCACATTCTGTTCCCAAACTGCCTTGTTTCACTACTAATGATTCTCTGCTCTCTCTCCCATTGGAAGCTGCTCGAATGATTTATGAGCCTTGAGTAGGATGTGAATAGTTCCATCTTAACAGTTACTCCAGGTTAAATCACCATAGTTATGTTAGTGGTCACAGCTAGCCAGGTAAAATTTTGGGATTAAGAAAGTCTTTGAATTTGTGATTAAGAAAGTCTTTTCACCCTGCTTAAACCAGAAGGGCATCGATATACCAGAGCAGAAGTGCTGAAAAATTTTAAACACCCTAACCAATCTATATAGAAATTTTGCAGGCAACCCAGAGCAAGATGTGAGCAAGAGAAGCCACTACAGCCTTGCCTCGAGTTCCCCATCGCATGGCATGGAACTTGCCAAATGGGGATGAGGGACGCAGCCACTTCCGAGACTGAGGATTCCACAATGCTTTAACCCTTTGCCCTTGGTTGTCATTTATCTGTGTCCTCTTTCACTTGCCAGTGGGATTCAACGGCGTGATTCAAGTTGATGGCATGTAAATCTCATGTTCTCTAAGTGTTATAGCCAAACCTTCACAAGCAGTTTTTGGTCAGTTCTCAACGGGTTACAAATGGATTATCTCTGTTGTGTTTTTTCCTTGTTGCTCAAATGGGAATAAAAAGGGCTTGTAGGACTATGACTCCCTGGATAGTTCAAAGCCAGCCCGGGCAAAAGGAAAAAATTTCTCCAAAATCCCACCTCCCAGTTAAACAGCAAAGAGCCAGATTGAGAGCTCAACCACAGAGAGCGAGCAAAAGGCTGAAGCAGCACCGTGACTCAAGTGGTAGAGCACTAGCCTTGAGCGAAAGTGCTCATGGACAGTGCTCAGGCCCCGAGTTCAAACGCGGATGGAAAAATGCAATTCCAGCCACAAACGTTGAAATTCCTGGGACTTAGCCAGTCCAGGAGACGGAAAGGTGGAGTGGAGTGAGAGGAGAATGGTGCCATATTATCCTAAAGGGAGATGCCTTGTTTCACCCTTTCAAAATGGATCAGAGCCGGGAAATCGAGAGAGATAATTCCTGTCCATTTTCTCTCTTTTGCCAGTTGTATATAGGTGTATATATATATTTATTTATTTTGCCTCTGACTGGCTATGCCAAACCAGTTTTCTATCATTAAACACTTCTTTCAGTCGTTTCTCCTTACTCGTTCACTTTACAATTGGGTTTATGCTCCAAAAGGGAACTGTTCCTGGCTTATGCCCAGGGTGTGTTCTATGCCATTCATGCCAACCAGCTCTGAGAACTTGTCGATACTTTGCCTGACCTTTTCAAAAGTGTCTTTTGACAGAATAACATCTCTTGCTGGGATCACCAATGGGGAATTGCCATTCACAGTCGTCACCCCTAACACAGGCCTGAACCCTGGAGGCACCAACCTTGGAAACTTCTGGGTATGCCCAAAGACTCAGGGGGGGGGCTGGAGAAAACCATAGCGCTCTCTGGCCCTAGTGACCATACTCATGGTAATGATGGGGACTTTTTGCCAGCTACACCGGACTGCCAGGCTGACCAGGGGCCCTTGATTTACGTCGTCCCCTTGACAGCAGGAAGTAGCTACAGAAGACGAGACCTCCATCCATACTCCCTGCCTGGTGGCCGCCGGTGTCATAATTTTAAAAAACAAAAGGGGGAGGTATTCCCCAGGATTAATAAGGATTCCCTAGGATTAATTAAGGATTAGTTATGCTTATGTTAATTATCCAGAAATTTTAAATCATCCCGAATCAGTGTGGGATGGAGTACAGTATATGTGTTTTTTCCAGATTGGAAAATTAAACCCAGAGCACCCACTCTGGAGAAATGTTTTCTTGTTCTCTCCAGGAAAAGGAGGACCATGTTGGACTTCTGCTCTCCCATGAAAATATGGAAAGTAGGACTGCCTACGGTAGGAGGCAACCAAGCTTCCTTTCCTTTTCTGCTTTCTAGATTCCTTCTTGAGCATCTCATGGCTCATGGAAAGTAGGACTGCCTACGGTAGGAGGCAACCAAGCTTCCTTTCCTTGTCTGCTTTCTAGATTCCTTCTTGAGCATCTCATGGCTCATGGAAAGTAGGACTGCCTACGGTAGGAGGCAACCAAGCTTCCTTTCCTTGTTTGCTTTCTAGATTCCTTCTTGAGCATCTCATGGCTCAATGTTTTGCTGTGGCAATACTGCCTACAGCGTCACACAAAGAAACCAAAGGAATTTTGCACCATGCTTCTTCCATTCCTCTCCCCCTGCTGCTAGACTTGGGGAGTCCCGTTGGAAAGAAAATAGGAGCTGAGGGTATTGACACTCAACCCCAATGTTTTATGATAGAAATGTTTAAAAGGGTAAATGCAAAGGTTTAACACCTTGGCTTCAATGTTATATAAAAGAATGTTTTACTAATCACTTATGTTTGAGTTATCAGCTACTGTGAACTGCCGGGAATGCCAGAGTTTCAGCTTCTACCTCACCAACAAAAGAGGGCTGCTGTCTGCACCTTCCTGCACTTGGCAGAAACCAGCTGAGGATTCTGACTTCTGGACATAGCCAGATGATGGACCCTTACCTACCCCTCACCCCAGTTTTGTGGAAGGGCCCCACAGATCTTATGTCAGCATTTGCCTTATGCCCACACATGCCATGTGTTTACAGCATCCCCTGCTTATTGAAAAAAAACAAAAAGGGGGAGATGTTGGGGATTATTATGGCCTGGGAAAGACTGCCCTTCCACCAGCCTTGGGACAATAG
>NW_025961218.1:0-56478 GCF_023159225.1 Perognathus longimembris pacificus | reverse complement strand
TTGGGAATTTCACCTCCAATTAACCAGCAAAATGCTGGCGTACATCAAGTCTACTTCATTTAATGAGGAAGAGGTACATGGGTCAAACTTTTACCCATAATAATCATACACACATGCACACACACACACACATAACCACTCACACTCACACACTCTAGACCCGTAATCATTGTCATTTGACACATGATTTTATCGTTAACCACAGTCTCAACACATCAAATGAAATGCCGAACGTTTATAATTCCAAGATTAAATCTTTTATGTAAGATATGCCACGACCTTATCAGAAAGGTTGGAATCTTGATTAAAAATTAACATTTAAGCTACAAGAAGAGTATCACACTTAAAAGAGAACAGAGCTGTGTGCCCAATGTCACACCAGGAACACCGGCCTCCCTGGCACAATAAGACCTGAGGAGCATGGCTTGAAGCCTGTCAGGGAGGGAAATTCTGTGAGAATCTTATCTCATACAAAGGACTCAGAAAAAAACAGAAGCAGACCTGTAGCTCCAGGAACACAAGAGTAGCTCTAAACAAAACAACTCAGTGTAGGGGTACAATAACTGAGTTAAAACTCTGGGATCCACACTAAATAAATAAATATTGCTGGGACCAATAGGATGATGTGGAGGTTTGTCAACAAACACTGTATGGAAAAGGGATAAGAAAGCTCCTGCTTTACACCCCTGACATGGAGGGATATCCTTTAAGGCTGTGAGATACATTGTGCATGCAAGATGTACTTTGATTTTGCAAATTTGTTACTATACTCTTACAAAACTTAAACTACCCATTCCACTGGGGGCTAAGGCACAGAATATCTAATAGTGTTCTCAGAGTTTTCTTGACAGTGCACTGAAATACCACAAAATGTGTCTTGTGACTGTTTTTACTCATTCCCTAACTTGCTAAAGGAAGGATTGGTGTAGAAACGATCTGAATGCCAACTTTTTTATACATTTCCTAGGAAATCTGGCTTCCTATCTGTGTATCTTTATGTACCTGTGTATGTATGGGTGTGTGTATGTGTAGACAATGTAAGCATCTCACCTTTCATTGGCATCTTCGACGATTACTGCCATTAACTCGTTCCTCTCCGTTCTAATGGATTAAATTGTACACAGTCAAAAACCAGTTGATTTTGCTGATTTACTGTTTGGGGGACAGCGCAGTCCTGGGTTTGAATCTAGGCCTGGGCACTGCCCATGAGCTTCTTTTGCTCAAGATTCACACTCTACCTCTTGACTCAGAGTACCACTTCTGGCCTATTCTGTTTATATAGTACTGAGGATTCACACTCAGGGCTTCATGCATGCTATGCAAGCAGTCTACCACTAATCCACATTGTCTACTCTAGATTTATGTTGCTTTTCATGGTAGCACAATTAACAAGGAATAATATGTTGAAAGAACTTGAAAGATTTATTTATTCAGTTACATGAAAAGAGTATAATTTTCCTAGAAATGAGGTTTCTAGCTGACAATGTACATTATTACACCTGGCTAAAGGAAGATTGCATTACTGATTTAAAACCTATTCTGTCCTAGTCCAGGTGCCTGTGGTTTTGAGATATAATCCTCCCTTCTCAGGCAGCTGAGATCTGAGGATGACTTGTAACAAGCATTGACCAAAAGTCCATGGGACTCCTATATCCTATGAAGTATCAATAAACCTGACACAGGACTGTGGGACTTGTGCTAGAGTGTCAGTCTTAAGTAAAAGAGCTCAGAAACAGACCTTAAGGCCTTGGCTGAAATGAAGAAACAGAACGAGATTTAAAAGAAAAAAAGAAAAGCTCTATTTCCTAATACATAAATCAAATTGCTTAGTGCCCTTTGGTTGTTGAATAAATTTTCCATATTCTGCTCCCACATTCTCTATATTCCGTCTTTACTTATACTACCCATGGCTGTCTTTCCTGCCTGCCAGATAGGGACAAGAAACACCACGCTATAAGCAAAACTCCCTTCTAGTGCGATGGTGCCTTTAGGGCTATGGAGGCCTGGAGAATGGAGCATTGGTCCAGGTTGATGATCTATATTTTCGCGGTCTCTACCGAGTCCTGGGACTATCTGCTGGATTCTGAGAAGGAGTCTCACCTCCCTTGCCTCTCTACAGGAGTGGCATACATGCACTTTGATACTCTAAGGATTGTGATTGCCAGACCTTGAATTCACAGCAGATCGTGACCAAGGCTACTTTGACCTGCTATATCATTTTTCTCTTTACTTTCAAAATTGAAAATTATTATGGATAGTTTTGCATAGGTTGGCACATATTCATTTGCTTGTCACCATTCTCCAAAAAGTTTTATCACATAGATGGAAATGAAAACAACTTACCCAGTTTTTAGTGGTTCCTCAGACTGGATGGCCACCACCCTGTCAGTGTTCAGGTCACTGTGACCAAAAAAAAAAAAAAAGAAAGAAACTTAATATAGACTATGTGGAAGAAATCACAGTTTTAATATAGGGCTGACCATGCATGGTAAGCAGGTTTTCAGTCCCTTGAGCTGTACCTCCTGCTCTTCAAACCCAACTAAACCTCTCTCAAGCACACAGGCTTGAAATCAGAGCCATGTGTTTGTCATCTAGGTGTTCAATTTAGAACAGCACTTTCCTTATGCGGACATATTTGGTGCTCGCTCTGTATGTGCTTTCATCATAATCTAGGATGGATGGACATTCCCCTGTCTCAGATCTATGATCCTGTCTACTCAGAGGCTTAGATGAGAGAGGATCAATTTGAAGTCGCCAAGATTAGGAAGTTTTGGGAATTTCAACTCCAATTAAACAGCAAAATGCTGGGCAAATCAAGTTATTTGATTTAATGTGGAATAGGTACATGGGTCAAACTATTACCCATAGTAATCACACACGCATGCACACACACACACACACACACACACACACACACACACACACACAAGACCCATAATCATTGTCATTTGACACATGATTTTATCGGGAACCCCAGTCTCAACACATCAAATGAAATCCCAACATTTTATACTCCAAGGGTTAAATCTTTTATGTAAGATATACCACAACCTTATCAGAAAGGATGGAATCTTGTTTAAAAATTACCCTTTAAGGTACAATAAGAGTTTCACACTCAAAAGAGAACAGAGCTGAGTGTCCAATGTCTCACACCAGGAACACCGGCCTCCCTGGCACAATAAGACCTGAGGAGCATGGCTTGAAGCCGGTCAGGGAGGGAAATTCTGTGAGAATCTTATCCCATACAAAGTACTCAGAAAAAGACAGAAGCAGACCTGTATCTCCAGGAACACAAGAGTAGCTCTAAACAAAATAACTCAGTGTGGGGGGTAGAATATCTGAGTTAAAATGCAGGGACCTGTAGTAAATAAATAAATACTGCAGAGTTCAATAGGATGACTCAATATCTTAGAGATTAGTCAACAAACACTATATAAAAAGGGATCAAGAAAGCTGCTGCTTTACAACCCTGGTATTGAAGGATATCCTTTAGGGCTGTGGGAGATACATTGTGCATGCAAGATGTACTTTGATTGTGCAAATTTGTTACTAAAGCCTTACAAACTTAAACTACCCATTCCACTGGGGGCTAATGCACAGAATATCTAATAGTGTTCTCAAAGTTTTCTTGACAGTGCACTGAAATACCACAAAATGTGTCTTGTGACTGTGTTTTCACTCGATACCCCTAACTTACTAAAGGAAGGATTGGTACAGATACGATGTGAATGCCAACTATTTTACACGTTCCTAGGAAATCTGGCTTCCTATCTGTGTACCTTTATTTACGTGTGTGCATGTGTATGTGTGTGTGCATGTATACCCAATGTAAGCATCTCTCCTTTGATTGGCATCTTCCACCATTATTGCCATTAGCTCATACCTCTCCGTTCTAAAGGATTACATTGTACACAGTCAAAAATCAGTTGAATTTGTTGATTTACCATTTTGGGGACAGTGTAGTCATGGGTTAAACTCTGAGCCTGGACACTGTCCATGAGCTTCTTTTGCTCAAGCTTAACACTCTACTACTTGAGCCACAGTACCATATCTGGTTTTTTCTGTGTATGTGGTACTGAGGAATCAAACCCAGGGCTTCATGCCGGTTAGGCAATCAGTCTACCACTAACCCACATTGCCTACTGTAGTTTTATGTTTCCTTTCACGTTAGCACAATTAACAAGGTCTAATAAATTGAAGAACTTGAAAGTTTTATGTATTCAGTTACATGAAAAAGAGAATAATTTTCCTAGAAATGAGGTTTCTAGCTGAAATGTACACTATTACAGCTGGCTAAAGGAAGGTTGCATTAGTGATATAAAACCTATTCTGTCCTAGTCCAGGTACCTGTGGTTCTGAGATATACTCCTCCCTTCTCAGGCAAGTGATCTGAGGATCACTTGTAACCTAGCATTGACCACAAAGTCCATGGGACTCCTATATCCTATGAAGTATCAATAAACCTGACATAGGACTGTGGGACTTGTGGTAGAGTGTCAGTCTTAAGCAAAAGAGCTCAGAAACAGACTTTAAGACCTTGGCTGAAATGAAGAAACAGAAGGAGATAAAAAACGAAAAAAGGAAAACTGTATTTCCTAGTACATAAATCAAATTGCTTAGTGCCCTTTGGCTGTTGAACAAATTTTCCATATTCTACTCCCCACATTCTCTATATTCCTTCTTTACTTATACTACCCATGGCTGTCTTTACTGCCTGCCAGATAGGGACAAGAAACACCAAGCTACAAGCAAGACTCCCTTCTAGTGTGATGGTGCCTTAAGGAATATTGAGGCCAGGAGAATGAAGCCTTGGTCCAGGGTTGATGATCTACATTTTCCCGGTTTCTACTGAGGCCTGGGACTACCTCCTGGATTCTGAGAAGGAGTCTCACCTCCCTTGCCTCAACAGGAGTGGCATACATGCACTTTGATACTCTAAGGATTGTGATTGCCAGACCTTGAATTCACAGCAGATCGTGACCGAGCCTACTTGAGCTGCTCTATCATTTTCTCTTTACCTTCAAAATTGAAAATTATTATGGATAGTTTTTTCATAGGTTGTCACATATTCTTTTATTGTCACCATTCTCCAAAAAGTTTTATCACAAAGATCGAAATGAAAACAACTCACCCAGTTTTTAGTGGTTCCCAAGACTGGATGGCCACCACCCTGTCAGTGTTCAGGTCACTGTGATTAAAAAAAATAGAAACTTAATTTAGACTATGTGGTAGAAATCACAGTTTTACTACAGGGCTGACCATGCACGGTAAGCAGGTGCTAAGTCCCTTGACCTATACATCTACTTCTTCTAACCCAACAAAAACCTCTCCAAAGCACCCAGTCTTGAAATCAGAGCATGTGTATGTCATCTAGGTGTTCGATTTAGAATAGCACTTTCCTTATGCAGACATATTTGGTGCTAGCTCTGTATGTGTTTCCATCATAATCTAGGATGGATGAACATGCCCCTGTCGCAGATCTAGATCCTATCTACTCAGAAGCTGAGACTAGACGAGAGCAACTTGAAGTCAACAAGATTAGGAAGTTTGGGGAATTTCACCTCCAATTAACCAGCAAAATGCTGGGCTACATCAAGGCTACTTCATTTAATGAGGAAGAGGTACATGGGTCAAACTTTTACCCATAATAATCATACACACATGCACACACACACACACACACACACACACACACACTCTAGACCCATAATCATTGTCATTTGACACATGATTTTATCGGGAACCACAGTCTCAACACATCAAATGAAATCCGAATGTTTTATAATACAAAGATTAAATCTTTTATATAAGATATGCCACGACCTTATCAGAAAGGTTGGAATCTTGATTAAAAATTAACATTTAAGCTACAATAAGAGTATCACACTTAAAAGAGAACAGAGCTGTGTGCCCAATGTCACACCAGGAACACCGGCCTCCCTGGCACAATAAGTCCTGAGGAGCATGGCTTGAAGCCTGTCAGGGAGGGAAATTCTGTGAGAATCTTATCTCATACAAAGGACTCAGAAAAAAACAGAAGCAGACCTGTAGCTCCAGGAACACAAGAGTAGCTCTAAACAAAACAACTCAGTGTTGGGGTACAATATCTGAGTTAAAACTCTGGGACCCGCACTAAATAAATAAATATTGCCGGGACCAATAGGATGATGTGGAGGTTTGTCAACAAACTCTGTATGGAAAAGGGATAAAGAAAGCTCCTGCTTACACCCCTGACATGGAGGCATATCCTTTAAGGCTGTGAGATACATTGTGCATGCAAGATGTACTTTGATTGTGCAAATTTGTTACTATACTCTTACAAAACTTAAACTACCCATTCCACTGGGGGCTAATGCACAGAATATCTAATAGTGTTCTCAGAGTTTTCTTGAAAGTGCACTGAAATACCACAAAATGTGTCTTGTGACTGTGTTTTTACTCCTTCCCTAACTTGCTAAAGGAAGGATTGGTATAGATACGATCTGAATGCCAACTATTTTATACAGTTCCCAGGAAATCTGGCTTCCTATCTGTGTATCTTTATGTACCTGTGTATGTATGGGTGTGTGTATGTGTAGACAATGTAAGCATCTCACCTTTGATTGGCATCTTCGACGATTACTGCCATTAACTCGTTCCTCTCCGGTCTAAAGGATTAAATTGTACACAGTCAAAAACCAGTTGATTTTGCTGATTTACTGTTTGGGGGACAGCCCAGTCCTGGGTTTGAATCTAGGCCTGGGCACTGCCCATGAGCTTCTTTTGCTCAAGGTTAACACTCTCCCTCTTTACCCAGAGTACCACTACTGGCTTTTTCTGTTTATGTGGTACTGAGGAATTAAACCCAGGGCTTCATGCATGCTAGGCAAGCAGTCTACCACTAACCCACATTGCATGCTCTAGATTTATGTTGCCTTTCACATTAGCACAATTAATAAGGACTAATAATTTGGAAGAACTTGAAAGTTTTATCTATTCAGTTACATGAAAAGAGTATAATTTTCCTAGAAATGAGGTTTCTAGCTGACAATGTACATTATTACACCTGGCTAAAGGAAGATTGCATTACTGATTTAAAACCTATTCTGTCCTAGTCCATGTGCCTGTGGTTTTGAGATATAATCCTCCCTTCTCAGGCAGCTGAGATCTGAGGATGACTTGTAACAAGCATTGACCAAAAAGTCCATGGGACTCCTATATCCTATGAAGTATCAATAAACCTGACACAGGACTGTGGGACTTGTGCTAGAGTGTCAGTCTTAAGTAAAAGAGCTCAGAAACAGACCTTAAGGCCTTGGCTGAAATGAAGAAACAGAACGAGATTTAAAAAGAAAAAAGAAAAGCTCTATTTCCTAATACATAAATCAAATTGCTTAGTGCCCTTTGGTTGTTGAATAAATTTTCCATATTCTGCTCCCACATTCTCTATATTCCGTCTTTACTTATACTACCCATGGCTGTCTTTCCTGCCTGCCAGATAGGGACAAGAAACACCACGCTATAAGCAAAACTCCCTTCTAGTGCGATGGTGCCTTTAGGTCTATGGAGGCCTGGAGAATGGAGCATTGGTCCAGGGTTGATGATCTATATTTTCGCGGTCTCTACCGAGTCCTGGGACTATCTGCTGGATTCTGAGAAGGAGTCTCACCTCCCTTGCCTCTCTACAGGAGTGGCATACATGCACTTTGATACTCTAAGGATTGTGATTGCCAGACCTTGAATTCACAGCAGATCGTGACCAAGGCTACTTTGACCTGCTATATCATTTTTCTCTTTACTTTCAAAATTGAAAATTATTATGGATAGTTTTGCATAGGTTGGCACATATTCATTTGCTTGTCACCATTCTCCAAAAAGTTTTATCACATAGATGGAAATGAAAACAACTTACCCAGTTTTTAGTGGTTCCTCAGACTGGATGGCCACCACCCTGTCAGTGTTCAGGTCACTGTGACCAAAAAAAAAAAAAAGAAAGAAACTTAATATAGACTATGTGGAAGAAATCACAGTTTTAATATAGGGCTGACCATGCATGGTAAGCAGGTTTTCAGTCCCTTGAGCTGTACCTCCTGCTCTTCAAACCCAACTAAACCTCTCTCAAGCACACAGGCTTGAAATCAGAGCCATGTGTTTGTCATCTAGGTGTTCAATTTAGAACAGCACTTTCCTTATGCGGACATATTTGGTGCTCGCTCTGTATGTGCTTTCATCATAATCTAGGATGGATGGACATTCCCCTGTCTCAGATCTATGATCCTGTCTACTCAGAGGCTTAGATGAGAGAGGATCAATTTGAAGTCGCCAAGATTAGGAAGTTTTGGGAATTTCAACTCCAATTAAACAGCAAAATGCTGGGCAAATCAAGTTATTTGATTTAATGTGGAATAGGTACATGGGTCAAACTATTACCCATAGTAATCACACACGCATGCACACACACACACACACACACACACACACACACACACACGACCCATAATCATTGTCATTTGACACATGATTTTATCGGGAACCCCAGTCTCAACACATCAAATGAAATCCCAACATTTTATACTCCAAGGGTTAAATCTTTTATGTAAGATATACCACAACCTTATCAGAAAGGATGGAATCTTGTTTAAAAATTACCCTTTAAGGTACAATAAGAGTTTCACACTCAAAAGAGAACAGAGCTGAGTGTCCAATGTCTCACACCAGGAACACCGGCCTCCCTGGCACAATAAGACCTGAGGAGCATGGCTTGAAGCCGGTCAGGGAGGGAAATTCTGTGAGAATCTTATCCCATACAAAGTACTCAGAAAAAGACAGAAGCAGACCTGTATCTCCAGGAACACAAGAGTAGCTCTAAACAAAATAACTCAGTGTGGGGGTAGAATATCTGAGTTAAAATGCAGGGACCTGTAGTAAATAAATAAATACTGCAGAGTTCAATAGGATGACTCAATATCTTAGAGATTAGTCAACAAACACTATATAAAAAAGGGATCAAGAAAGCTGCTGCTTTACAACCCTGGTATTGAAGGATATCCTTTAGGGCTGTGGGAGATACATTGTGCATGCAAGATGTACTTTGATTGTGCAAATTTGTTACTAAAGCCTTACAAACTTAAACTACCCATTCCACTGGGGGCTAATGCACAGAATATCTAATAGTGTTCTCAAAGTTTTCTTGACAGTGCACTGAAATACCACAAAATGTGTCTTGTGACTGTGTTTTCACTCGATACCCCTAACTTACTAAAGGAAGGATTGGTACAGATACGATGTGAATGCCAACTATTTTACACAGTTCCTAGGAAATCTGGCTTCCTATCTGTGTACCTTTATTTACGTGTGTGCATGTGTATGTGTGTGTGCATGTATACCCAATGTAAGCATCTCTCCTTTGATTGGCATCTTCCACCATTATTGCCATTAGCTCATACCTCTCCGTTCTAAAGGATTACATTGTACACAGTCAAAAATCAGTTGAATTTGTTGATTTACCATTTTGGGGACAGTGTAGTCATGGGTTAAACTCTGAGCCTGGACACTGTCCATGAGCTTCTTTTGCTCAAGCTTAACACTCTACTACTTGAGCCACAGTACCATATCTGGTTTTTTCTGTGTATGTGGTACTGAGGAATCAAACCCAGGGCTTCATGCCGGTTAGGCAATCAGTCTACCACTAACCCACATTGCCTACTGTAGTTTTATGTTTCCTTTCACGTTAGCACAATTAACAAGGTCTAATAAATTGGAAGAACTTGAAAGTTTTATGTATTCAGTTACATGAAAAAGAGAATAATTTTCCTAGAAATGAGGTTTCTAGCTGAAATGTACACTATTACAGCTGGCTAAAGGAAGGTTGCATTAGTGATATAAAACCTATTCTGTCCTAGTCCAGGTACCTGTGGTTCTGAGATATACTCCTCCCTTCTCAGGCAAGTGATCTGAGGATCACTTGTAACCTAGCATTGACCACAAAGTCCATGGGACTCCTATATCCTATGAAGTATCAATAAACCTGACATAGGACTGTGGGACTTGTGGTAGAGTGTCAGTCTTAAGCAAAAGAGCTCAGAAACAGACTTTAAGACCTTGGCTGAAATGAAGAAACAGAAGGAGATAAAAAACGAAAAAAGGAAAACTGTATTTCCTAGTACATAAATCAAATTGCTTAGTGCCCTTTGGCTGTTGAACAAATTTTCCATATTCTACTCCCCACATTCTCTATATTCCTTCTTTACTTATACTACCCATGGCTGTCTTTACTGCCTGCCAGATAGGGACAAGAAACACCAAGCTACAAGCAAGACTCCCTTCTAGTGTGATGGTGCCTTAAGGAATATTGAGGCCAGGAGAATGAAGCCTTGGTCCAGGGTTGATGATCTACATTTTCCCGGTTTCTACTGAGGCCTGGGACTACCTCCTGGATTCTGAGAAGGAGTCTCACCTCCCTTGCCTCAACAGGAGTGGCATACATGCACTTTGATACTCTAAGGATTGTGATTGCCAGACCTTGAATTCACAGCAGATCGTGACCAAGCCTACTTGAGCTGCTCTATCATTTTCTCTTTACCTTCAAAATTGAAAATTATTATGGATAGTTTTTCATAGGTTGTCACATATTCTTTTTATTGTCACCATTCTCCAAAAAGTTTTATCACAAAGATCGAAATGAAAACAACTCACCCAGTTTTTAGTGGTTCCCAAGACTGGATGGCCACCACCCTGTCAGTGTTCAGGTCACTGTGATTAAAAAAAATAGAAACTTAATTTAGACTATGTGGTAGAAATCACAGTTTTACTACAGGGCTGACCATGCACGGTAAGCAGGTGCTAAGTCCCTTGACCTATACATCTACTTCTTCTAACCCAACAAAAACCTCTCCAAAGCACCCAGTCTTGAAATCAGAGCCATGTGTATGTCATCTAGGTGTTCGATTTAGAATAGCACTTTCCTTATGCAGACATATTTGGTGCTAGCTCTGTATGTGTTTCCATCATAATCTAGGATGGATGAACATGCCCCTGTCGCAGATCTATGATCCTATCTACTCAGAAGCTGAGACTAGACGAGAGCAACTTGAAGTCAACAAGATTAGGAAGTTTGGGGAATTTCACCTCCAATTAACCAGCAAAATGCTGGGCTACATCAAGGCTACTTCATTTAATGAGGAAGAGGTACATGGGTCAAACTTTTACCCATAATAATCATACACACATGCACACACACACACACACACACACACACACACACACACACACACTCTAGACCCATAATCATTGTCATTTGACACATGATTTTATCGGGAACCACAGTCTCAACACATCAAATGAAATCCGAATGTTTTATAATACAAAGATTAAATCTTTTATATAAGATATGCCACGACCTTATCAGAAAGGTTGGAATCTTGATTAAAAATTAACATTTAAGCTACAATAAGAGTATCACACTTAAAAGAGAACAGAGCCGTGTGCCCAATGTCACACCAGGAACACCGGCCTCCCTGGCACAGTAAGTCCTGAGGAGCATGGCTTGAAGCCTGTCAGGGAGGGAAATTCTGTGAGAATCTTATCTCATACAAAGGACTCAGAAAAAAACAGAAGCAGACCTGTAGCTCCAGGAACACAAGAGTAGCTCTAAACAAAAGAACTCAGTGTTGGGGTACAATATCTGAGTTAAAACTCTGGGACCCGCACTAAATAAATAAATATTGCCGGGACCAATAGGATGATGTGGAGGTTTGTCAACAAACACTGTATGGAAAAGGGATAAAGAAAGCTCCTGCTTTACACCCCTGACATGGAGGCATATCCTTTAAGGCTGTGAGATACATTGTGCATGCAAGATGTACTTTGATTGTGCAAATTTGTTACTATACTCTTACAAAACTTAAACTACCCATTCCACTGGGGGCTAATGCACAGAATATCTAATAGTGTTCTCAGAGTTTTCTTGACAGTGCACTGAAATACCACAAAATGTGTCTTGTGACTGTGTTTTTACTCCTTCCCTAACTTGCTAAAGGAAGGATTGGTATAGATACGATCTGAATGCCAACTATTTTATACAGTTCCCAGGAAATCTGGCTTCCTATCTGTGTATCTTTATGTACCTGTGTATGTATGGGTGTGTGTATGTGTAGACAATGTAAGCATCTCACCTTTGATTGGCATCTTCGACGATTACTGCCATTAACTCGTTCCTCTCCGGTCTAAAGGATTAAATTGTACACAGTCAAAAACCAGTTGATTTTGCTGATTTACTGTTTGGGGGACAGCCCAGTCCTGGGTTTGAATCTAGGCCTGGGCACTGCCCATGAGCTTCTTTTGCTCAAGGTTAACACTCTCCCTCTTTACCCAGAGTACCACTACTGGCTTTTTCTGTTTATGTGGTACTGAGGAATTAAACCCAGGGCTTCATGCATGCTAGGCAAGCAGTCTACCACTAACCCACATTGCATGCTCTAGATTTATGTTGCCTTTCACATTAGCACAATTAATAAGGACTAATAATTTGGAAGAACTTGAAAGTTTTATCTATTCAGTTACATGAAAAGAGTATAATTTTCCTAGAAATGAGGTTTCTAGCTGACAATGTACATTATTACACCTGGCTAAAGGAAGATTGCATTACTGATTTAAAACCTATTCTGTCCTAGTCCATGTGCCTGTGGTTTTGAGATATAATCCTCCCTTCTCAGGCAGCTGAGATCTGAGGATGACTTGTAACAAGCATTGACCAAAAAGTCCATGGGACTCCTATATCCTATGAAGTATCAATAAACCTGACACAGGACTGTGGGACTTGTGCTAGAGTGTCAGTCTTAAGTAAAAGAGCTCAGAAACAGACCTTAAGGCCTTGGCTGAAATGAAGAAACAGAACGAGATTTAAAAAGAAAAAAGAAAAGCTCTATTTCCTAATACATAAATCAAATTGCTTAGTGCCCTTTGGTTGTTGAATAAATTTTCCATATTCTGCTCCCACATTCTCTATATTCCGTCTTTACTTATACTACCCATGGCTGTCTTTCCTGCCTGCCAGATAGGGACAAGAAACACCACGCTATAAGCAAAACTCCCTTCTAGTGCGATGGTGCCTTTAGGTCTATGGAGGCCTGGAGAATGGAGCATTGGTCCAGGGTTGATGATCTATATTTTCGCGGTCTCTACCGAGTCCTGGGACTATCTGCTGGATTCTGAGAAGGAGTCTCACCTCCCTTGCCTCTCTACAGGAGTGGCATACATGCACTTTGATACTCTAAGGATTGTGATTGCCAGACCTTGAATTCACAGCAGATCGTGACCAAGGCTACTTTGACCTGCTATATCATTTTTCTCTTTACTTTCAAAATTGAAAATTATTATGGATAGTTTTGCATAGGTTGGCACATATTCATTTGCTTGTCACCATTCTCCAAAAAGTTTTATCACATAGATGGAAATGAAAACAACTTACCCAGTTTTTAGTGGTTCCTCAGACTGGATGGCCACCACCCTGTCAGTGTTCAGGTCACTGTGACCAAAAAAAAAAAAAAGAAAGAAACTTAATATAGACTATGTGGAAGAAATCACAGTTTTAATATAGGGCTGACCATGCATGGTAAGCAGGTTTTCAGTCCCTTGAGCTGTACCTCCTGCTCTTCAAACCCAACTAAACCTCTCTCAAGCACACAGGCTTGAAATCAGAGCCATGTGTTTGTCATCTAGGTGTTCAATTTAGAACAGCACTTTCCTTATGCGGACATATTTGGTGCTCGCTCTGTATGTGCTTTCATCATAATCTAGGATGGATGGACATTCCCCTGTCTCAGATCTATGATCCTGTCTACTCAGAGGCTTAGATGAGAGAGGATCAATTTGAAGTCGCCAAGATTAGGAAGTTTTGGGAATTTCAACTCCAATTAAACAGCAAAATGCTGGGCAAATCAAGTTATTTGATTTAATGTGGAATAGGTACATGGGTCAAACTATTACCCATAGTAATCACACACGCATGCACACACACACACACACACACACACACACACACACGACCCATAATCATTGTCATTTGACACATGATTTTATCGGGAACCCCAGTCTCAACACATCAAATGAAATCCCAACATTTTATACTCCAAGGGTTAAATCTTTTATGTAAGATATACCACAACCTTATCAGAAAGGATGGAATCTTGTTTAAAAATTACCCTTTAAGGTACAATAAGAGTTTCACACTCAAAAGAGAACAGAGCTGAGTGTCCAATGTCTCACACCAGGAACACCGGCCTCCCTGGCACAATAAGACCTGAGGAGCATGGCTTGAAGCCGGTCAGGGAGGGAAATTCTGTGAGAATCTTATCCCATACAAAGTACTCAGAAAAAGACAGAAGCAGACCTGTATCTCCAGGAACACAAGAGTAGCTCTAAACAAAATAACTCAGTGTGGGGGTAGAATATCTGAGTTAAAATGCAGGGACCTGTAGTAAATAAATAAATACTGCAGAGTTCAATAGGATGACTCAATATCTTAGAGATTAGTCAACAAACACTATATAAAAAAGGGATCAAGAAAGCTGCTGCTTTACAACCCTGGTATTGAAGGATATCCTTTAGGGCTGTGGGAGATACATTGTGCATGCAAGATGTACTTTGATTGTGCAAATTTGTTACTAAAGCCTTACAAACTTAAACTACCCATTCCACTGGGGACTAATGCACAGAATATCTAATAGTGTTCTCAAAGTTTTCTTGACAGTGCACTGAAATACCACAAAATGTGTCTTGTGACTGTGTTTTCACTCGATACCCCTAACTTACTAAAGGAAGGATTGGTACAGATACGATGTGAATGCCAACTATTTTACACAGTTCCTAGGAAATCTGGCTTCCTATCTGTGTACCTTTATTTACGTGTGTGCATGTGTATGTGTGTGTGCATGTATACCCAATGTAAGCATCTCTCCTTTGATTGGCATCTTCCACCATTATTGCCATTAGCTCATACCTCTCCGTTCTAAAGGATTACATTGTACACAGTCAAAAATCAGTTGAATTTGTTGATTTACCATTTTGGGGACAGTGTAGTCATGGGTTAAACTCTGAGCCTGGACACTGTCCATGAGCTTCTTTTGCTCAAGCTTAACACTCTACTACTTGAGCCACAGTACCATATCTGGTTTTTTCTGTGTATGTGGTACTGAGGAATCAAACCCAGGGCTTCATGCCGGTTAGGCAATCAGTCTACCACTAACCCACATTGCCTACTGTAGTTTTATGTTTCCTTTCACGTTAGCACAATTAACAAGGTCTAATAAATTGGAAGAACTTGAAAGTTTTATGTATTCAGTTACATGAAAAAGAGAATAATTTTCCTAGAAATGAGGTTTCTAGCTGAAATGTACACTATTACAGCTGGCTAAAGGAAGGTTGCATTAGTGATATAAAACCTATTCTGTCCTAGTCCAGGTACCTGTGGTTCTGAGATATACTCCTCCCTTCTCAGGCAAGTGATCTGAGGATCACTTGTAACCTAGCATTGACCACAAAGTCCATGGGACTCCTATATCCTATGAAGTATCAATAAACCTGACATAGGACTGTGGGACTTGTGGTAGAGTGTCAGTCTTAAGCAAAAGAGCTCAGAAACAGACTTTAAGACCTTGGCTGAAATGAAGAAACAGAAGGAGATAAAAAACGAAAAAAGGAAAACTGTATTTCCTAGTACATAAATCAAATTGCTTAGTGCCCTTTGGCTGTTGAACAAATTTTCCATATTCTACTCCCCACATTCTCTATATTCCTTCTTTACTTATACTACCCATGGCTGTCTTTACTGCCTGCCAGATAGGGACAAGAAACACCAAGCTACAAGCAAGACTCCCTTCTAGTGTGATGGTGCCTTAAGGAATATTGAGGCCAGGAGAATGAAGCCTTGGTCCAGGGTTGATGATCTACATTTTCCCGGTTTCTACTGAGGCCTGGGACTACCTCCTGGATTCTGAGAAGGAGTCTCACCTCCCTTGCCTCAACAGGAGTGGCATACATGCACTTTGATACTCTAAGGATTGTGATTGCCAGACCTTGAATTCACAGCAGATCGTGACCAAGCCTACTTGAGCTGCTCTATCATTTTCTCTTTACCTTCAAAATTGAAAATTATTATGGATAGTTTTTCATAGGTTGTCACATATTCTTTTTATTGTCACCATTCTCCAAAAAGTTTTATCACAAAGATCGAAATGAAAACAACTCACCCAGTTTTTAGTGGTTCCCAAGACTGGATGGCCACCACCCTGTCAGTGTTCAGGTCACTGTGATTAAAAAAAATAGAAACTTAATTTAGACTATGTGGTAGAAATCACAGTTTTACTACAGGGCTGACCATGCACGGTAAGCAGGTGCTAAGTCCCTTGACCTATACATCTACTTCTTCTAACCCAACAAAAACCTCTCCAAAGCACCCAGTCTTGAAATCAGAGCCATGTGTATGTCATCTAGGTGTTCGATTTAGAATAGCACTTTCCTTATGCAGACATATTTGGTGCTAGCTCTGTATGTGTTTCCATCATAATCTAGGATGGATGAACATGCCCCTGTCGCAGATCTATGATCCTATCTACTCAGAAGCTGAGACTAGACGAGAGCAACTTGAAGTCAACAAGATTAGGAAGTTTGGGGAATTTCACCTCCAATTAACCAGCAAAATGCTGGGCTACATCAAGGCTGCTTCATTTAATGAGGAAGAGGTACATGGGTCAAACTTTTACCCATAATAATCATACACACATGCACACACACACACACACACACACACACACACACACACACACTCTAGACCCATAATCATTGTCATTTGACACATGATTTTATCGGGAACCACAGTCTCAACACATCAAATGAAATCCGAATGTTTTATAATACAAAGATTAAATCTTTTATATAAGATATGCCACGACCTTATCAGAAAGGTTGGAATCTTGATTAAAAATTAACATTTAAGCTACAATAAGAGTATCACACTTAAAAGAGAACAGAGCCGTGTGCCCAATGTCACACCAGGAACACCGGCCTCCCTGGCACAGTAAGTCCTGAGGAGCATGGCTTGAAGCCTGTCAGGGAGGGAAATTCTGTGAGAATCTTATCTCATACAAAGGACTCAGAAAAAAACAGAAGCAGACCTGTAGCTCCAGGAACACAAGAGTAGCTCTAAACAAAACAACTCAGTGTTGGGGTACAATATCTGAGTTAAAACTCTGGGACCCGCACTAAATAAATAAATATTGCCGGGACCAATAGGATGATGTGGAGGTTTGTCAACAAACACTGTATGGAAAAGGGATAAAGAAAGCTCCTGCTTTACACCCCTGACATGGAGGCATATCCTTTAAGGCTGTGAGATACATTGTGCATGCAAGATGTACTTTGATTGTGCAAATTTGTTACTATACTCTTACAAAACTTAAACTACCCATTCCACTGGGGGCTAATGCACAGAATATCTAATAGTGTTCTCAGAGTTTTCTTGACAGTGCACTGAAATACCACAAAATGTGTCTTGTGACTGTGTTTTTACTCCTTCCCTAACTTGCTAAAGGAAGGATTGGTATAGATACGATCTGAATGCCAACTATTTTATACAGTTCCCAGGAAATCTGGCTTCCTATCTGTGTATCTTTATGTACCTGTGTATGTATGGGTGTGTGTATGTGTAGACAATGTAAGCATCTCACCTTTGATTGGCATCTTCGACGATTACTGCCATTAACTCGTTCCTCTCCGGTCTAAAGGATTAAATTGTACACAGTCAAAAACCAGTTGATTTTGCTGATTTACTGTTTGGGGGACAGCCCAGTCCTGGGTTTGAATCTAGGCCTGGGCACTGCCCATGAGCTTCTTTTGCTCAAGGTTAACACTCTCCCTCTTTACCCAGAGTACCACTACTGGCTTTTTCTGTTTATGTGGTACTGAGGAATTAAACCCAGGGCTTCATGCATGCTAGGCAAGCAGTCTACCACTAACCCACATTGCATGCTCTAGATTTATGTTGCCTTTCACATTAGCACAATTAATAAGGACTAATAATTTGGAAGAACTTGAAAGTTTTATCTATTCAGTTACATGAAAAGAGTATAATTTTCCTAGAAATGAGGTTTCTAGCTGACAATGTACATTATTACACCTGGCTAAAGGAAGATTGCATTACTGATTTAAAACCTATTCTGTCCTAGTCCATGTGCCTGTGGTTTTGAGATATAATCCTCCCTTCTCAGGCAGCTGAGATCTGAGGATGACTTGTAACAAGCATTGACCAAAAAGTCCATGGGACTCCTATATCCTATGAAGTATCAATAAACCTGACACAGGACTGTGGGACTTGTGCTAGAGTGTCAGTCTTAAGTAAAAGAGCTCAGAAACAGACCTTAAGGCCTTGGCTGAAATGAAGAAACAGAACGAGATTTAAAAAGAAAAAAGAAAAGCTCTATTTCCTAATACATAAATCAAATTGCTTAGTGCCCTTTGGTTGTTGAATAAATTTTCCATATTCTGCTCCCACATTCTCTATATTCCGTCTTTACTTATACTACCCATGGCTGTCTTTCCTGCCTGCCAGATAGGGACAAGAAACACCACGCTATAAGCAAAACTCCCTTCTAGTGCGATGGTGCCTTTAGGGCTATGGAGGCCTGGAGAATGGAGCATTGGTCCAGGGTTGATGATCTATATTTTCGCGGTCTCTACCGAGTCCTGGGACTATCTGCTGGATTCTGAGAAGGAGTCTCACCTCCCTTGCCTCTCTACAGGAGTGGCATACATGCACTTTGATACTCTAAGGATTGTGATTGCCAGACCTTGAATTCACAGCAGATCGTGACCAAGGCTACTTTGACCTGCTATATCATTTTTCTCTTTACTTTCAAAATTGAAAATTATTATGGATAGTTTTGCATAGGTTGGCACATATTCATTTGCTTGTCACCATTCTCCAAAAAGTTTTATCACATAGATGGAAATGAAAACAACTTACCCAGTTTTTAGTGGTTCCTCAGACTGGATGGCCACCACCCTGTCAGTGTTCAGGTCACTGTGACCAAAAAAAAAAAAAAAGAAAGAAACTTAATATAGACTATGTGGAAGAAATCACAGTTTTAATATAGGGCTGACCATGCATGGTAAGCAGGTTTTCAGTCCCTTGAGCTGTACCTCCTGCTCTTCAAACCCAACTAAACCTCTCTCAAGCACACAGGCTTGAAATCAGAGCCATGTGTTTGTCATCTAGGTGTTCAATTTAGAACAGCACTTTCCTTATGCGGACATATTTGGTGCTCGCTCTGTATGTGCTTTCATCATAATCTAGGATGGATGGACATTCCCCTGTCTCAGATCTATGATCCTGTCTACTCAGAGGCTTAGATGAGAGAGGATCAATTTGAAGTCGCCAAGATTAGGAAGTTTTGGGAATTTCAACTCCAATTAAACAGCAAAATGCTGGGCAAATCAAGTTATTTGATTTAATGTGGAATAGGTACATGGGTCAAACTATTACCCATAGTAATCACACACGCATGCACACACACACACACACACACACACACACACACACACACACACACAAGACCCATAATCATTGTCATTTGACACATGATTTTATCGGGAACCCCAGTCTCAACACATCAAATGAAATCCCAACATTTTATACTCCAAGGGTTAAATCTTTTATGTAAGATATACCACAACCTTATCAGAAAGGATGGAATCTTGTTTAAAAATTACCCTTTAAGGTACAATAAGAGTTTCACACTCAAAAGAGAACAGAGCTGAGTGTCCAATGTCTCACACCAGGAACACCGGCCTCCCTGGCACAATAAGACCTGAGGAGCATGGCTTGAAGCCGGTCAGGGAGGGAAATTCTGTGAGAATCTTATCCCATACAAAGTACTCAGAAAAAGACAGAAGCAGACCTGTATCTCCAGGAACACAAGAGTAGCTCTAAACAAAATAACTCAGTGTGGGGGTAGAATATCTGAGTTAAAATGCAGGGACCTGTAGTAAATAAATAAATACTGCAGAGTTCAATAGGATGACTCAATATCTTAGAGATTAGTCAACAAACACTATATAAAAAAGGGATCAAGAAAGCTGCTGCTTTACAACCCTGGTATTGAAGGATATCCTTTAGGGCTGTGGGAGATACATTGTGCATGCAAGATGTACTTTGATTGTGCAAATTTGTTACTAAAGCCTTACAAACTTAAACTACCCATTCCACTGGGGGCTAATGCACAGAATATCTAATAGTGTTCTCAAAGTTTTCTTGACAGTGCACTGAAATACCACAAAATGTGTCTTGTGACTGTGTTTTCACTCGATACCCCTAACTTACTAAAGGAAGGATTGGTACAGATACGATGTGAATGCCAACTATTTTACACAGTTCCTAGGAAATCTGGCTTCCTATCTGTGTACCTTTATTTACGTGTGTGCATGTGTATGTGTGTGTGCATGTATACCCAATGTAAGCATCTCTCCTTTGATTGGCATCTTCCACCATTATTGCCATTAGCTCATACCTCTCCGTTCTAAAGGATTACATTGTACACAGTCAAAAATCAGTTGAATTTGTTGATTTACCATTTTGGGGACAGTGTAGTCATGGGTTAAACTCTGAGCCTGGACACTGTCCATGAGCTTCTTTTGCTCAAGCTTAACACTCTACTACTTGAGCCACAGTACCATATCTGGTTTTTTCTGTGTATGTGGTACTGAGGAATCAAACCCAGGGCTTCATGCCGGTTAGGCAATCAGTCTACCACTAACCCACATTGCCTACTGTAGTTTTATGTTTCCTTTCACGTTAGCACAATTAACAAGGTCTAATAAATTGGAAGAACTTGAAAGTTTTATGTATTCAGTTACATGAAAAAGAGAATAATTTTCCTAGAAATGAGGTTTCTAGCTGAAATGTACACTATTACAGCTGGCTAAAGGAAGGTTGCATTAGTGATATAAAACCTATTCTGTCCTAGTCCAGGTACCTGTGGTTCTGAGATATACTCCTCCCTTCTCAGGCAAGTGATCTGAGGATCACTTGTAACCTAGCATTGACCACAAAGTCCATGGGACTCCTATATCCTATGAAGTATCAATAAACCTGACATAGGACTGTGGGACTTGTGGTAGAGTGTCAGTCTTAAGCAAAAGAGCTCAGAAACAGACTTTAAGACCTTGGCTGAAATGAAGAAACAGAAGGAGATAAAAAACGAAAAAAGGAAAACTGTATTTCCTAGTACATAAATCAAATTGCTTAGTGCCCTTTGGCTGTTGAACAAATTTTCCATATTCTACTCCCCACATTCTCTATATTCCTTCTTTACTTATACTACCCATGGCTGTCTTTACTGCCTGCCAGATAGGGACAAGAAACACCAAGCTACAAGCAAGACTCCCTTCTAGTGTGATGGTGCCTTAAGGAATATTGAGGCCAGGAGAATGAAGCCTTGGTCCAGGGTTGATGATCTACATTTTCCCGGTTTCTACTGAGGCCTGGGACTACCTCCTGGATTCTGAGAAGGAGTCTCACCTCCCTTGCCTCAACAGGAGTGGCATACATGCACTTTGATACTCTAAGGATTGTGATTGCCAGACCTTGAATTCACAGCAGATCGTGACCGAGCCTACTTGAGCTGCTCTATCATTTTCTCTTTACCTTCAAAATTGAAAATTATTATGGATAGTTTTTCATAGGTTGTCACATATTCTTTTTATTGTCACCATTCTCCAAAAAGTTTTATCACAAAGATCGAAATGAAAACAACTCACCCAGTTTTTAGTGGTTCCCAAGACTGGATGGCCACCACCCTGTCAGTGTTCAGGTCACTGTGATTAAAAAAAATAGAAACTTAATTTAGACTATGTGGTAGAAATCACAGTTTTACTACAGGGCTGACCATGCACGGTAAGCAGGTGCTAAGTCCCTTGACCTATACATCTACTTCTTCTAACCCAACAAAAACCTCTCCAAAGCACCCAGTCTTGAAATCAGAGCCATGTGTATGTCATCTAGGTGTTCGATTTAGAATAGCACTTTCCTTATGCAGACATATTTGGTGCTAGCTCTGTATGTGTTTCCATCATAATCTAGGATGGATGAACATGCCCCTGTCGCAGATCTATGATCCTATCTACTCAGAAGCTGAGACTAGACGAGAGCAACTTGAAGTCAACAAGATTAGGAAGTTTGGGGAATTTCACCTCCAATTAACCAGCAAAATGCTGGGCTACATCAAGGCTGCTTCATTTAATGAGGAAGAGGTACATGGGTCAAACTTTTACCCATAATAATCATACACACATGCACACACACACACACACACACACACACACACACACACACACACACTCTAGACCCATAATCATTGTCATTTGACACATGATTTTATCGGGAACCACAGTCTCAACACATCAAATGAAATCCGAATGTTTTATAATACAAAGATTAAATCTTTTATATAAGATATGCCACGACCTTATCAGAAAGGTTGGAATCTTGATTAAAAATTAACATTTAAGCTACAATAAGAGTATCACACTTAAAAGAGAACAGAGCCGTGTGCCCAATGTCACACCAGGAACACCGGCCTCCCTGGCACAATAAGTCCTGAGGAGCATGGCTTGAAGCCTGTCAGGGAGGGAAATTCTGTGAGAATCTTATCTCATACAAAGGACTCAGAAAAAAACAGAAGCAGACCTGTAGCTCCAGGAACACAAGAGTAGCTCTAAACAAAACAACTCAGTGTTGGGGTACAATATCTGAGTTAAAACTCTGGGACCCGCACTAAATAAATAAATATTGCCGGGACCAATAGGATGATGTGGAGGTTTGTCAACAAACACTGTATGGAAAAGGGATAAAGAAAGCTCCTGCTTTACACCCCTGACATGGAGGCATATCCTTTAAGGCTGTGAGATACATTGTGCATGCAAGATGTACTTTGATTGTGCAAATTTGTTACTATACTCTTACAAAACTTAAACTACCCATTCCACTGGGGGCTAATGCACAGAATATCTAATAGTGTTCTCAGAGTTTTCTTGACAGTGCACTGAAATACCACAAAATGTGTCTTGTGATTGTGTTTTTACTCCTTCCCTAACTTGCTAAAGGAAGGATTGGTATAGATACGATCTGAATGCCAACTATTTTATACAGTTCCCAGGAAATCTGGCTTCCTATCTGTGTATCTTTATGTACCTGTGTATGTATGGGTGTGTGTATGTGTAGACAATGTAAGCATCTCACCTTTGATTGGCATCTTCGACGATTACTGCCATTAACTCGTTCCTCTCCGGTCTAAAGGATTAAATTGTACACAGTCAAAAACCAGTTGATTTTGCTGATTTACTGTTTGGGGGACAGCCCAGTCCTGGGTTTGAATCTAGGCCTGGGCACTGCCCATGAGCTTCTTTTGCTCAAGGTTAACACTCTCCCTCTTTACCCAGAGTACCACTACTGGCTTTTTCTGTTTATGTGGTATTGAAGAATCAAACCCAGGGCTTCATGCATGCTAGGCAAGCAGTCTACCACTAACCCACATTGCATACTATAGATTTATGTTGCCTTTCACATTATTACTATTAATAAGGACTAATAATTTGGAAGAACTTGAAAGTTTTATCTATTCAGTTACATGAAAAGAGTATAATTTTCCTAGAAATGAGGTTTCTAGCTGACAATGTACATTATTACACCTGGCAAAAGGAAGATTGCATTACTGATTTAAAACCTATTCTGTCCTAGTCCATGTGCCTGTGGTTTTGAGATATAATCCTCCCTTCTCAGGCAGCTGAGATCTGAGGATGACTTGTAACAAGCATTGACCACAAAGTCCATGGGACTCCTATATCCTTTGAAGTATCAATAAAGCTGAAAAAGAACTGTGGGACTTGTGCTAGAGTGTCAGTCTTAAGCAAAAGAGCTCAGAAACAGACCTTAAGACCTTGGCTGAAAAGAAGGAACAGAACGAGATTTAAAAAGAAAAAACAAAAGCTCTATTTCCTAGTACATAAATCAAATTGCTTAGTGCCCTTTGGTTGTTGAACAAATTTTCCATATTCTGCTCCCACATTCTCTATATTCTGTCTTTACTTATACTACCCATGGCTGTCTTTCCTGCCTGCCAGATAGGAACAAGAAACACCAAGCTACAAGCAAGACTCTCTTCTAGTGCGATGGTGCCTTTAGGGCTATGGAGGCCTGGAGAATGGAGCATTGGTCCAGGATTGATGATCTATATTTTCCCGGTCTCTACCGAGTCTGGGACTACCTGCTGGATTCTGAAAAGGAGTCTCACCTCCCTTGCCTCTGTACAGGAGTGGCATACATGCACTTGATACTCTAAGGATTGTGATTGCCAAACCTTGAATTCACAGCAGATCGTGACCAAGGCTACTTTGACCTGCTCTATCATTTTTCTCTTTACTTTCAAAATTGAAAATTATTACGGATAGTTTTGCATAGGTTGGCACATATTCATTTGCTTGTCACCATTCTCCAAAAAGTTTTATCACATAGATGGAAATGAAAACAACTTACCCAGTTTTTAGTGGTTCCTCAGACTGGATGGCCACCACCCTGTCAGTGTTCAGGTCACTGTGACCAAAAAATAAAAAAAGAAACTTAATTTAGACTATGTGGAAGAAATCACAGTTTTAATACAGGGCTGACCATGCATGGTAAGCAGGTTTTCAGTCCCTTGAGCTGTACCTCCTGCTCTTCAAACCCAACTAAACCTCTCTCAAGCACACAGGCTTGAAATCAGAGCCATGTGTTTGTCATCTAGGTGTTCAATTTAGAACAGCACTTTCCTTATGCGGACATATTTGGTGCTCGCTCTGTATGTGCTTTCATCATAATCTAGGATGGATGGACATTCCCCTGTCTCAGATCTATGATCCTGTCTACTCAGAGGCTTAGATGAGAGAGGATCAATTTGAAGTCGCCAAGATTAGGAAGTTTTGGGAATTTCAACTCCAATTAAACAGCAAAATGCTGGGCAAATCAAGTTATTTGATTTAATGTGGAATAGGTACATGGGTCAAACTATTACCCATAGTAATCACACACGCATGCACACACACACACACACACACACACACACACACAAGACCCATAATCATTGTCATTTGACACATGATTTTATCGGGAACCCCAGTCTCAACACATCAAATGAAATCCCAACATTTTATACTCCAAGGGTTAAATCTTTTATGTAAGATATACCACAACCTTATCAGAAAGGATGGAATCTTGTTTAAAAATTACCCTTTAAGGTACAATAAGAGTTTCACACTCAAAAGAGAACAGAGCTGAGTGTCCAATGTCTCACACCAGGAACACCGGCCTCCCTGGCACAATAAGACCTGAGGAGCATGGCTTGAAGCCGGTCAGGGAGGGAAATTCTGTGAGAATCTTATCCCATACAAAGTACTCAGAAAAAGACAGAAGCAGACCTGTATCTCCAGGAACACAAGAGTAGCTCTAAACAAAATAACTCAGTGTGGGGGTAGAATATCTGAGTTAAAATGCAGGGACCTGTAGTAAATAAATAAATACTGCAGAGTTCAATAGGATGACTCAATATCTTAGAGATTAGTCAACAAACACTATATAAAAAAGGGATCAAGAAAGCTGCTGCTTTACAACCCTGGTATTGAAGGATATCCTTTAGGGCTGTGGGAGATACATTGTGCATGCAAGATGTACTTTGATTGTGCAAATTTGTTACTAAAGCCTTACAAACTTAAACTACCCATTCCACTGGGGGCTAATGCACAGAATATCTAATAGTGTTCTCAAAGTTTTCTTGACAGTGCACTGAAATACCACAAAATGTGTCTTGTGACTGTGTTTTCACTCGATACCCCTAACTTACTAAAGGAAGGATTGGTACAGATACGATGTGAATGCCAACTATTTTACACAGTTCCTAGGAAATCTGGCTTCCTATCTGTGTACCTTTATTTACGTGTGTGCATGTGTATGTGTGTGTGCATGTATACCCAATGTAAGCATCTCTCCTTTGATTGGCATCTTCCACCATTATTGCCATTAGCTCATACCTCTCCGTTCTAAAGGATTACATTGTACACAGTCAAAAATCAGTTGAATTTGTTGATTTACCATTTTGGGGACAGTGTAGTCATGGGTTAAACTCTGAGCCTGGACACTGTCCATGAGCTTCTTTTGCTCAAGCTTAACACTCTACTACTTGAGCCACAGTACCATATCTGGTTTTTTCTGTGTATGTGGTACTGAGGAATCAAACCCAGGGCTTCATGCCGGTTAGGCAATCAGTCTACCACTAACCCACATTGCCTACTGTAGTTTTATGTTTCCTTTCACGTTAGCACAATTAACAAGGTCTAATAAATTGAAGAACTTGAAAGTTTTATGTATTCAGTTACATGAAAAAGAGAATAATTTTCCTAGAAATGAGGTTTCTAGCTGAAATGTACACTATTACAGCTGGCTAAAGGAAGGTTGCATTAGTGATATAAAACCTATTCTGTCCTAGTCCAGGTACCTGTGGTTCTGAGATATACTCCTCCCTTCTCAGGCAAGTGATCTGAGGATCACTTGTAACCTAGCATTGACCACAAAGTCCATGGGACTCCTATATCCTATGAAGTATCAATAAACCTGACATAGGACTGTGGGACTTGTGGTAGAGTGTCAGTCTTAAGCAAAAGAGCTCAGAAACAGACTTTAAGACCTTGGCTGAAATGAAGAAACAGAAGGAGATAAAAAACGAAAAAAGGAAAACTGTATTTCCTAGTACATAAATCAAATTGCTTAGTGCCCTTTGGCTGTTGAACAAATTTTCCATATTCTACTCCCCACATTCTCTATATTCCTTCTTTACTTATACTACCCATGGCTGTCTTTACTGCCTGCCAGATAGGGACAAGAAACACCAAGCTACAAGCAAGACTCCCTTCTAGTGTGATGGTGCCTTAAGGAATATTGAGGCCAGGAGAATGAAGCCTTGGTCCAGGGTTGATGATCTACATTTTCCCGGTTTCTACTGAGGCCTGGGACTACCTCCTGGATTCTGAGAAGGAGTCTCACCTCCCTTGCCTCAACAGGAGTGGCATACATGCACTTTGATACTCTAAGGATTGTGATTGCCAGACCTTGAATTCACAGCAGATCGTGACCGAGCCTACTTGAGCTGCTCTATCATTTTCTCTTTACCTTCAAAATTGAAAATTATTATGGATAGTTTTTCATAGGTTGTCACATATTCTTTTTATTGTCACCATTCTCCAAAAAGTTTTATCACAAAGATCGAAATGAAAACAACTCACCCAGTTTTTAGTGGTTCCCAAGACTGGATGGCCACCACCCTGTCAGTGTTCAGGTCACTGTGATTAAAAAAAATAGAAACTTAATTTAGACTATGTGGTAGAAATCACAGTTTTACTACAGGGCTGACCATGCACGGTAAGCAGGTGCTAAGTCCCTTGACCTATACATCTACTTCTTCTAACCCAACAAAAACCTCTCCAAAGCACCCAGTCTTGAAATCAGAGCCATGTGTATGTCATCTAGGTGTTCGATTTAGAATAGCACTTTCCTTATGCAGACATATTTGGTGCTAGCTCTGTATGTGTTTCCATCATAATCTAGGATGGATGAACATGCCCCTGTCGCAGATCTATGATCCTATCTACTCAGAAGCTGAGACTAGACGAGAGCAACTTGAAGTCAACAAGATTAGGAAGTTTGGGGAATTTCACCTCCAATTAACCAGCAAAATGCTGGGCTACATCAAGGCTGCTTCATTTAATGAGGAAGAGGTACATGGGTCAAACTTTTACCCATAATAATCATACACACATGCACACACACACACACACACACACACACACACACACACACACACACACTCTAGACCCATAATCATTGTCATTTGACACATGATTTTATCGGGAACCACAGTCTCAACACATCAAATGAAATCCGAATGTTTTATAATACAAAGATTAAATCTTTTATATAAGATATGCCACGACCTTATCAGAAAGGTTGGAATCTTGATTAAAAATTAACATTTAAGCTACAATAAGAGTATCACACTTAAAAGAGAACAGAGCCGTGTGCCCAATGTCACACCAGGAACACCGGCCTCCCTGGCACAATAAGTCCTGAGGAGCATGGCTTGAAGCCTGTCAGGGAGGGAAATTCTGTGAGAATCTTATCTCATACAAAGGACTCAGAAAAAAACAGAAGCAGACCTGTAGCTCCAGGAACACAAGAGTAGCTCTAAACAAAACAACTCAGTGTTGGGGTACAATATCTGAGTTAAAACTCTGGGACCCGCACTAAATAAATAAATATTGCCGGGACCAATAGGATGATGTGGAGGTTTGTCAACAAACACTGTATGGAAAAGGGATAAAGAAAGCTCCTGCTTTACACCCCTGACATGGAGGCATATCCTTTAAGGCTGTGAGATACATTGTGCATGCAAGATGTACTTTGATTGTGCAAATTTGTTACTATACTCTTACAAAACTTAAACTACCCATTCCACTGGGGGCTAATGCACAGAATATCTAATAGTGTTCTCAGAGTTTTCTTGACAGTGCACTGAAATACCACAAAATGTGTCTTGTGATTGTGTTTTTACTCCTTCCCTAACTTGCTAAAGGAAGGATTGGTATAGATACGATCTGAATGCCAACTATTTTATACAGTTCCCAGGAAATCTGGCTTCCTATCTGTGTATCTTTATGTACCTGTGTATGTATGGGTGTGTGTATGTGTAGACAATGTAAGCATCTCACCTTTGATTGGCATCTTCGACGATTACTGCCATTAACTCGTTCCTCTCCGGTCTAAAGGATTAAATTGTACACAGTCAAAAACCAGTTGATTTTGCTGATTTACTGTTTGGGGGACAGCCCAGTCCTGGGTTTGAATCTAGGCCTGGGCACTGCCCATGAGCTTCTTTTGCTCAAGGTTAACACTCTCCCTCTTTACCCAGAGTACCACTACTGGCTTTTTCTGTTTATGTGGTATTGAAGAATCAAACCCAGGGCTTCATGCATGCTAGGCAAGCAGTCTACCACTAACCCACATTGCATACTATAGATTTATGTTGCCTTTCACATTATTACTATTAATAAGGACTAATAATTTGGAAGAACTTGAAAGTTTTATCTATTCAGTTACATGAAAAGAGTATAATTTTCCTAGAAATGAGGTTTCTAGCTGACAATGTACATTATTACACCTGGCAAAAGGAAGATTGCATTACTGATTTAAAACCTATTCTGTCCTAGTCCATGTGCCTGTGGTTTTGAGATATAATCCTCCCTTCTCAGGCAGCTGAGATCTGAGGATGACTTGTAACAAGCATTGACCACAAAGTCCATGGGACTCCTATATCCTTTGAAGTATCAATAAAGCTGAAAAAGAACTGTGGGACTTGTGCTAGAGTGTCAGTCTTAAGCAAAAGAGCTCAGAAACAGACCTTAAGACCTTGGCTGAAAAGAAGGAACAGAACGAGATTTAAAAAGAAAAAACAAAAGCTCTATTTCCTAGTACATAAATCAAATTGCTTAGTGCCCTTTGGTTGTTGAACAAATTTTCCATATTCTGCTCCCACATTCTCTATATTCTGTCTTTACTTATACTACCCATGGCTGTCTTTCCTGCCTGCCAGATAGGAACAAGAAACACCAAGCTACAAGCAAGACTCTCTTCTAGTGCGATGGTGCCTTTAGGGCTATGGAGGCCTGGAGAATGGAGCATTGGTCCAGGATTGATGATCTATATTTTCCCGGTCTCTACCGAGTCTGGGACTACCTGCTGGATTCTGAAAAGGAGTCTCACCTCCCTTGCCTCTGTACAGGAGTGGCATACATGCACTTGATACTCTAAGGATTGTGATTGCCAAACCTTGAATTCACAGCAGATCGTGACCAAGGCTACTTTGACCTGCTCTATCATTTTTCTCTTTACTTTCAAAATTGAAAATTATTACGGATAGTTTTGCATAGGTTGGCACATATTCATTTGCTTGTCACCATTCTCCAAAAAGTTTTATCACATAGATGGAAATGAAAACAACTTACCCAGTTTTTAGTGGTTCCTCAGACTGGATGGCCACCACCCTGTCAGTGTTCAGGTCACTGTGACCAAAAAATAAAAAAAGAAACTTAATTTAGACTATGTGGAAGAAATCACAGTTTTAATACAGGGCTGACCATGCATGGTAAGCAGGTTTTCAGTCCCTTGAGCTGTACCTCCTGCTCTTCAAACCCAACTAAACCTCTCTCAAGCACACAGGCTTGAAATCAGAGCCATGTGTTTGTCATCTAGGTGTTCAATTTAGAACAGCACTTTCCTTATGCGGACATATTTGGTGCTCGCTCTGTATGTGCTTTCATCATAATCTAGGATGGATGGACATTCCCCTGTCTCAGATCTATGATCCTGTCTACTCAGAGGCTTAGATGAGAGAGGATCAATTTGAAGTCGCCAAGATTAGGAAGTTTTGGGAATTTCAACTCCAATTAAACAGCAAAATGCTGGGCAAATCAAGTTATTTGATTTAATGTGGAATAGGTACATGGGTCAAACTATTACCCATAGTAATCACACACGCATGCACACACACACACACACACACACACACACACACACACAGACCCATAATCATTGTCATTTGACACATGATTTTATCGGGAACCCCAGTCTCAACACATCAAATGAAATCCCAACATTTTATACTCCAAGGGTTAAATCTTTTATGTAAGATATACCACAACCTTATCAGAAAGGATGGAATCTTGTTTAAAAATTACCCTTTAAGGTACAATAAGAGTTTCACACTCAAAAGAGAACAGAGCTGAGTGTCCAATGTCTCACACCAGGAACACCGGCCTCCCTGGCACAATAAGACCTGAGGAGCATGGCTTGAAGCCGGTCAGGGAGGGAAATTCTGTGAGAATCTTATCCCATACAAAGTACTCAGAAAAAGACAGAAGCAGACCTGTATCTCCAGGAACACAAGAGTAGCTCTAAACAAAATAACTCAGTGTGGGGGTAGAATATCTGAGTTAAAATGCAGGGACCTGTAGTAAATAAATAAATACTGCAGAGTTCAATAGGATGACTCAATATCTTAGAGATTAGTCAACAAACACTATATAAAAAAGGGATCAAGAAAGCTGCTGCTTTACAACCCTGGTATTGAAGGATATCCTTTAGGGCTGTGGGAGATACATTGTGCATGCAAGATGTACTTTGATTGTGCAAATTTGTTACTAAAGCCTTACAAACTTAAACTACCCATTCCACTGGGGGCTAATGCACAGAATATCTAATAGTGTTCTCAAAGTTTTCTTGACAGTGCACTGAAATACCACAAAATGTGTCTTGTGACTGTGTTTTCACTCGATACCCCTAACTTACTAAAGGAAGGATTGGTACAGATACGATGTGAATGCCAACTATTTTACACAGTTCCTAGGAAATCTGGCTTCCTATCTGTGTACCTTTATTTACGTGTGTGCATGTGTATGTGTGTGTGCATGTATACCCAATGTAAGCATCTCTCCTTTGATTGGCATCTTCCACCATTATTGCCATTAGCTCATACCTCTCCGTTCTAAAGGATTACATTGTACACAGTCAAAAATCAGTTGAATTTGTTGATTTACCATTTTGGGGACAGTGTAGTCATGGGTTAAACTCTGAGCCTGGACACTGTCCATGAGCTTCTTTTGCTCAAGCTTAACACTCTACTACTTGAGCCACAGTACCATATCTGGTTTTTTCTGTGTATGTGGTACTGAGGAATCAAACCCAGGGCTTCATGCCGGTTAGGCAATCAGTCTACCACTAACCCACATTGCCTACTGTAGTTTTATGTTTCCTTTCACGTTAGCACAATTAACAAGGTCTAATAAATTGGAAGAACTTGAAAGTTTTATGTATTCAGTTACATGAAAAAGAGAATAATTTTCCTAGAAATGAGGTTTCTAGCTGAAATGTACACTATTACAGCTGGCTAAAGGAAGGTTGCATTAGTGATATAAAACCTATTCTGTCCTAGTCCAGGTACCTGTGGTTCTGAGATATACTCCTCCCTTCTCAGGCAAGTGATCTGAGGATCACTTGTAACCTAGCATTGACCACAAAGTCCATGGGACTCCTATATCCTATGAAGTATCAATAAACCTGACATAGGACTGTGGGACTTGTGGTAGAGTGTCAGTCTTAAGCAAAAGAGCTCAGAAACAGACTTTAAGACCTTGGCTGAAATGAAGAAACAGAAGGAGATAAAAAACGAAAAAAGGAAAACTGTATTTCCTAGTACATAAATCAAATTGCTTAGTGCCCTTTGGCTGTTGAACAAATTTTCCATATTCTACTCCCCACATTCTCTATATTCCTTCTTTACTTATACTACCCATGGCTGTCTTTACTGCCTGCCAGATAGGGACAAGAAACACCAAGCTACAAGCAAGACTCCCTTCTAGTGTGATGGTGCCTTAAGGAATATTGAGGCCAGGAGAATGAAGCCTTGGTCCAGGGTTGATGATCTACATTTTCCCGGTTTCTACTGAGGCCTGGGACTACCTCCTGGATTCTGAGAAGGAGTCTCACCTCCCTTGCCTCAACAGGAGTGGCATACATGCACTTTGATACTCTAAGGATTGTGATTGCCAGACCTTGAATTCACAGCAGATCGTGACCGAGCCTACTTGAGCTGCTCTATCATTTTCTCTTTACCTTCAAAATTGAAAATTATTATGGATAGTTTTTCATAGGTTGTCACATATTCTTTTTATTGTCACCATTCTCCAAAAAGTTTTATCACAAAGATCGAAATGAAAACAACTCACCCAGTTTTTAGTGGTTCCCAAGACTGGATGGCCACCACCCTGTCAGTGTTCAGGTCACTGTGATTAAAAAAAAAATAGAAACTTAATTTAGACTATGTGGTAGAAATCACAGTTTTACTACAGGGCTGACCATGCACGGTAAGCAGGTGCTAAGTCCCTTGACCTATACATCTACTTCTTCTAACCCAACAAAAACCTCTCCAAAGCACCCAGTCTTGAAATCAGAGCCATGTGTATGTCATCTAGGTGTTCGATTTAGAATAGCACTTTCCTTATGCAGACATATTTGGTGCTAGCTCTGTATGTGTTTCCATCATAATCTAGGATGGATGAACATGCCCCTGTCGCAGATCTATGATCCTATCTACTCAGAAGCTGAGACTAGACGAGAGCAACTTGAAGTCAACAAGATTAGGAAGTTTGGGGAATTTCACCTCCAATTAACCAGCAAAATGCTGGGCTACATCAAGGCTGCTTCATTTAATGAGGAAGAGGTACATGGGTCAAACTTTTACCCATAATAATCATACACACATGCACACACACACACACACACACACACACACACACACACACACACACTCTAGACCCATAATCATTGTCATTTGACACATGATTTTATCGGGAACCACAGTCTCAACACATCAAATGAAATCCGAATGTTTTATAATACAAAGATTAAATCTTTTATATAAGATATGCCACGACCTTATCAGAAAGGTTGGAATCTTGATTAAAAATTAACATTTAAGCTACAATAAGAGTATCACACTTAAAAGAGAACAGAGCCGTGTGCCCAATGTCACACCAGGAACACCGGCCTCCCTGGCACAATAAGTCCTGAGGAGCATGGCTTGAAGCCTGTCAGGGAGGGAAATTCTGTGAGAATCTTATCTCATACAAAGGACTCAGAAAAAAACAGAAGCAGACCTGTAGCTCCAGGAACACAAGAGTAGCTCTAAACAAAACAACTCAGTGTTGGGGTACAATATCTGAGTTAAAACTCTGGGACCCGCACTAAATAAATAAATATTGCCGGGACCAATAGGATGATGTGGAGGTTTGTCAACAAACACTGTATGGAAAAGGGATAAAGAAAGCTCCTGCTTTACACCCCTGACATGGAGGCATATCCTTTAAGGCTGTGAGATACATTGTGCATGCAAGATGTACTTTGATTGTGCAAATTTGTTACTATACTCTTACAAAACTTAAACTACCCATTCCACTGGGGGCTAATGCACAGAATATCTAATAGTGTTCTCAGAGTTTTCTTGACAGTGCACTGAAATACCACAAAATGTGTCTTGTGATTGTGTTTTTACTCCTTCCCTAACTTGCTAAAGGAAGGATTGGTATAGATACGATCTGAATGCCAACTATTTTATACAGTTCCCAGGAAATCTGGCTTCCTATCTGTGTATCTTTATGTACCTGTGTATGTATGGGTGTGTGTATGTGTAGACAATGTAAGCATCTCACCTTTGATTGGCATCTTCGACGATTACTGCCATTAACTCGTTCCTCTCCGGTCTAAAGGATTAAATTGTACACAGTCAAAAACCAGTTGATTTTGCTGATTTACTGTTTGGGGGACAGCCCAGTCCTGGGTTTGAATCTAGGCCTGGGCACTGCCCATGAGCTTCTTTTGCTCAAGGTTAACACTCTCCCTCTTTACCCAGAGTACCACTACTGGCTTTTTCTGTTTATGTGGTACTGAGGAATTAAACCCAGGGCTTCATGCATGCTAGGCAAGCAGTCTACCACTAACCCACATTGCATACTCTAGATTTATGTTGCCTTTCACATTAGCACAATTAATAAGGACTAATAATTTGGAAGAACTTGAAAGTTTTATCTATTCAGTTACATGAAAAGAGTATAATTTTCCTAGAAATGAGGTTTCTAGCTGACAATGTACATTATTACACCTGGCTAAAGGAAGATTGCATTACTGATTTAAAACCTATTCTGTCCTAGTCCATGTGCCTGTGGTTTTGAGATATAATCCTCCCTTCTCAGGCAGCTGAGATCTGAGGATGACTTGTAACAAGCATTGACCAAAAAGTCCATGGGACTCCTATATCCTATGAAGTATCAATAAACCTGACACAGGACTGTGGGACTTGTGCTAGAGTGTCAGTCTTAAGTAAAAGAGCTCAGAAACAGACCTTAAGGCCTTGGCTGAAATGAAGAAACAGAACGAGATTTAAAAAGAAAAAAGAAAAGCTCTATTTCCTAATACATAAATCAAATTGCTTAGTGCCCTTTGGTTGTTGAATAAATTTTCCATATTCTGCTCCCACATTCTCTATATTCCGTCTTTACTTATACTACCCATGGCTGTCTTTCCTGCCTGCCAGATAGGGACAAGAAACACCACGCTATAAGCAAAACTCCCTTCTAGTGCGATGGTGCCTTTAGGGCTATGGAGGCCTGGAGAATGGAGCATTGGTCCAGGGTTGATGATCTATATTTTCGCGGTCTCTACCGAGTCCTGGGACTATCTGCTGGATTCTGAGAAGGAGTCTCACCTCCCTTGCCTCTCTACAGGAGTGGCATACATGCACTTTGATACTCTAAGGATTGTGATTGCCAGACCTTGAATTCACAGCAGATCGTGACCAAGGCTACTTTGACCTGCTATATCATTTTTCTCTTTACTTTCAAAATTGAAAATTATTATGGATAGTTTTGCATAGGTTGGCACATATTCATTTGCTTGTCACCATTCTCCAAAAAGTTTTATCACATAGATGGAAATGAAAACAACTTACCCAGTTTTTAGTGGTTCCTCAGACTGGATGGCCACCACCCTGTCAGTGTTCAGGTCACTGTGACCAAAAAAAAAAAAAAGAAAGAAACTTAATATAGACTATGTGGAAGAAATCACAGTTTTAATATAGGGCTGACCATGCATGGTAAGCAGGTTTTCAGTCCCTTGAGCTGTACCTCCTGCTCTTCAAACCCAACTAAACCTCTCTCAAGCACACAGGCTTGAAATCAGAGCCATGTGTTTGTCATCTAGGTGTTCAATTTAGAACAGCACTTTCCTTATGCGGACATATTTGGTGCTCGCTCTGTATGTGCTTTCATCATAATCTAGGATGGATGGACATTCCCCTGTCTCAGATCTATGATCCTGTCTACTCAGAGGCTTAGATGAGAGAGGATCAATTTGAAGTCGCCAAGATTAGGAAGTTTTGGGAATTTCAACTCCAATTAAACAGCAAAATGCTGGGCAAATCAAGTTATTTGATTTAATGTGGAATAGGTACATGGGTCAAACTATTACCCATAGTAATCACACACGCATGCACACACACACACACACACACACACACACACACACACACACAAGACCCATAATCATTGTCATTTGACACATGATTTTATCGGGAACCCCAGTCTCAACACATCAAATGAAATCCCAACATTTTATACTCCAAGGGTTAAATCTTTTATGTAAGATATACCACAACCTTATCAGAAAGGATGGAATCTTGTTTAAAAATTACCCTTTAAGGTACAATAAGAGTTTCACACTCAAAAGAGAACAGAGCTGAGTGTCCAATGTCTCACACCAGGAACACCGGCCTCCCTGGCACAATAAGACCTGAGGAGCATGGCTTGAAGCCGGTCAGGGAGGGAAATTCTGTGAGAATCTTATCCCATACAAAGTACTCAGAAAAAGACAGAAGCAGACCTGTATCTCCAGGAACACAAGAGTAGCTCTAAACAAAATAACTCAGTGTGGGGGTAGAATATCTGAGTTAAAATGCAGGGACCTGTAGTAAATAAATAAATACTGCAGAGTTCAATAGGATGACTCAATATCTTAGAGATTAGTCAACAAACACTATATAAAAAAGGGATCAAGAAAGCTGCTGCTTTACAACCCTGGTATTGAAGGATATCCTTTAGGGCTGTGGGAGATACATTGTGCATGCAAGATGTACTTTGATTGTGCAAATTTGTTACTAAAGCCTTACAAACTTAAACTACCCATTCCACTGGGGGCTAATGCACAGAATATCTAATAGTGTTCTCAAAGTTTTCTTGACAGTGCACTGAAATACCACAAAATGTGTCTTGTGACTGTGTTTTCACTCGATACCCCTAACTTACTAAAGGAAGGATTGGTACAGATACGATGTGAATGCCAACTATTTTACACAGTTCCTAGGAAATCTGGCTTCCTATCTGTGTACCTTTATTTACGTGTGTGCATGTGTATGTGTGTGTGCATGTATACCCAATGTAAGCATCTCTCCTTTGATTGGCATCTTCCACCATTATTGCCATTAGCTCATACCTCTCCGTTCTAAAGGATTACATTGTACACAGTCAAAAATCAGTTGAATTTGTTGATTTACCATTTTGGGGACAGTGTAGTCATGGGTTAAACTCTGAGCCTGGACACTGTCCATGAGCTTCTTTTGCTCAAGCTTAACACTCTACTACTTGAGCCACAGTACCATATCTGGTTTTTTCTGTGTATGTGGTACTGAGGAATCAAACCCAGGGCTTCATGCCGGTTAGGCAATCAGTCTACCACTAACCCACATTGCCTACTGTAGTTTTATGTTTCCTTTCACGTTAGCACAATTAACAAGGTCTAATAAATTGGAAGAACTTGAAAGTTTTATGTATTCAGTTACATGAAAAAGAGAATAATTTTCCTAGAAATGAGGTTTCTAGCTGAAATGTACACTATTACAGCTGGCTAAAGGAAGGTTGCATTAGTGATATAAAACCTATTCTGTCCTAGTCCAGGTACCTGTGGTTCTGAGATATACTCCTCCCTTCTCAGGCAAGTGATCTGAGGATCACTTGTAACCTAGCATTGACCACAAAGTCCATGGGACTCCTATATCCTATGAAGTATCAATAAACCTGACATAGGACTGTGGGACTTGTGGTAGAGTGTCAGTCTTAAGCAAAAGAGCTCAGAAACAGACTTTAAGACCTTGGCTGAAATGAAGAAACAGAAGGAGATAAAAAACGAAAAAAGGAAAACTGTATTTCCTAGTACATAAATCAAATTGCTTAGTGCCCTTTGGCTGTTGAACAAATTTTCCATATTCTACTCCCCACATTCTCTATATTCCTTCTTTACTTATACTACCCATGGCTGTCTTTACTGCCTGCCAGATAGGGACAAGAAACACCAAGCTACAAGCAAGACTCCCTTCTAGTGTGATGGTGCCTTAAGGAATATTGAGGCCAGGAGAATGAAGCCTTGGTCCAGGGTTGATGATCTACATTTTCCCGGTTTCTACTGAGGCCTGGGACTACCTCCTGGATTCTGAGAAGGAGTCTCACCTCCCTTGCCTCAACAGGAGTGGCATACATGCACTTTGATACTCTAAGGATTGTGATTGCCAGACCTTGAATTCACAGCAGATCGTGACCGAGCCTACTTGAGCTGCTCTATCATTTTCTCTTTACCTTCAAAATTGAAAATTATTATGGATAGTTTTTCATAGGTTGTCACATATTCTTTTTATTGTCACCATTCTCCAAAAAGTTTTATCACAAAGATCGAAATGAAAACAACTCACCCAGTTTTTAGTGGTTCCCAAGACTGGATGGCCACCACCCTGTCAGTGTTCAGGTCACTGTGATTAAAAAAAATAGAAACTTAATTTAGACTATGTGGTAGAAATCACAGTTTTACTACAGGGCTGACCATGCACGGTAAGCAGGTGCTAAGTCCCTTGACCTATACATCTACTTCTTCTAACCCAACAAAAACCTCTCCAAAGCACCCAGTCTTGAAATCAGAGCCATGTGTATGTCATCTAGGTGTTCGATTTAGAATAGCACTTTCCTTATGCAGACATATTTGGTGCTAGCTCTGTATGTGTTTCCATCATAATCTAGGATGGATGAACATGCCCCTGTCGCAGATCTATGATCCTATCTACTCAGAAGCTGAGACTAGACGAGAGCAACTTGAAGTCAACAAGATTAGGAAGTTTGGGGAATTTCACCTCCAATTAACCAGCAAAATGCTGGGCTACATCAAGGCTGCTTCATTTAATGAGGAAGAGGTACATGGGTCAAACTTTTACCCATAATAATCATACACACATGCACACACACACACACACACACACACACACACACACACACACACACTCTAGACCCATAATCATTGTCATTTGACACATGATTTTATCGGGAACCACAGTCTCAACACATCAAATGAAATCCGAATGTTTTATAATACAAAGATTAAATCTTTTATATAAGATATGCCACGACCTTATCAGAAAGGTTGGAATCTTGATTAAAAATTAACATTTAAGCTACAATAAGAGTATCACACTTAAAAGAGAACAGAGCCGTGTGCCCAATGTCACACCAGGAACACCGGCCTCCCTGGCACAATAAGTCCTGAGGAGCATGGCTTGAAGCCTGTCAGGGAGGGAAATTCTGTGAGAATCTTATCTCATACAAAGGACTCAGAAAAAAACAGAAGCAGACCTGTAGCTCCAGGAACACAAGAGTAGCTCTAAACAAAACAACTCAGTGTTGGGGTACAATATCTGAGTTAAAACTCTGGGACCCGCACTAAATAAATAAATATTGCCGGGACCAATAGGATGATGTGGAGGTTTGTCAACAAACACTGTATGGAAAAGGGATAAAGAAAGCTCCTGCTTTACACCCCTGACATGGAGGCATATCCTTTAAGGCTGTGAGATACATTGTGCATGCAAGATGTACTTTGATTGTGCAAATTTGTTACTATACTCTTACAAAACTTAAACTACCCATTCCACTGGGGGCTAATGCACAGAATATCTAATAGTGTTCTCAGAGTTTTCTTGACAGTGCACTGAAATACCACAAAATGTGTCTTGTGATTGTGTTTTTACTCCTTCCCTAACTTGCTAAAGGAAGGATTGGTATAGATACGATCTGAATGCCAACTATTTTATACAGTTCCCAGGAAATCTGGCTTCCTATCTGTGTATCTTTATGTACCTGTGTATGTATGGGTGTGTGTATGTGTAGACAATGTAAGCATCTCACCTTTGATTGGCATCTTCGACGATTACTGCCATTAACTCGTTCCTCTCCGGTCTAAAGGATTAAATTGTACACAGTCAAAAACCAGTTGATTTTGCTGATTTACTGTTTGGGGGACAGCCCAGTCCTGGGTTTGAATCTAGGCCTGGGCACTGCCCATGAGCTTCTTTTGCTCAAGGTTAACACTCTCCCTCTTTACCCAGAGTACCACTACTGGCTTTTTCTGTTTATGTGGTATTGAAGAATCAAACCCAGGGCTTCATGCATGCTAGGCAAGCAGTCTACCACTAACCCACATTGCATACTATAGATTTATGTTGCCTTTCACATTATTACTATTAATAAGGACTAATAATTTGGAAGAACTTGAAAGTTTTATCTATTCAGTTACATGAAAAGAGTATAATTTTCCTAGAAATGAGGTTTCTAGCTGACAATGTACATTATTACACCTGGCAAAAGGAAGATTGCATTACTGATTTAAAACCTATTCTGTCCTAGTCCATGTGCCTGTGGTTTTGAGATATAATCCTCCCTTCTCAGGCAGCTGAGATCTGAGGATGACTTGTAACAAGCATTGACCAAAAAGTCCATGGGACTCCTATATCCTATGAAGTATCAATAAACCTGAAAGGACTGTGGGACTTGTGCTAGAGTGTCAGTCTTAAGTAAAAGAGCTCAGAAACAGACCTTAAGGCCTTGGCTGAAATGAAGAAACAGAACGAGATTTAAAAAGAAAAAAGAAAAGCTCTATTTCCTAATACATAAATCAAATTGCTTAGTGCCCTTTGGTTGTTGAATAAATTTTCCATATTCTGCTCCCACATTCTCTATATTCCGTCTTTACTTATACTACCCATGGCTGTCTTTCCTGCCTGCCAGATAGGGACAAGAAACACCACGCTATAAGCAAAACTCCTTCTAGTGCGATGGTGCCTTTAGGGCTATGGAGGCCTGGAGAATGGAGCATTGGTCCAGGGTTGATGATCTATATTTTCGCGGTCTCTACCGAGTCCTGGGACTATCTGCTGGATTCTGAGAAGGAGTCTCACCTCCCTTGCCTCTCTACAGGAGTGGCATACATGCACTTGATACTCTAAGGATTGTGATTGCCAGACCTTGAATTCACAGCAGATCGTGACCAAGGCTACTTTGACCTGCTATATCATTTTTCTCTTTACTTTCAAAATTGAAAATTATTATGGATAGTTTTGCATAGGTTGGCACATATTCATTTGCTTGTCACCATTCTCCAAAAAGTTTTATCACATAGATGGAAATGAAAACAACTTACCCAGTTTTTAGTGGTTCCTCAGACTGGATGGCCACCACCCTGTCAGTGTTCAGGTCACTGTGACCAAAAAAAAAAAAAAGAAAGAAACTTAATATAGACTATGTGGAAGAAATCACAGTTTTAATATAGGGCTGACCATGCATGGTAAGCAGGTTTTCAGTCCCTTGAGCTGTACCTCCTGCTCTTCAAACCCAACTAAACCTCTCTCAAGCACACAGGCTTGAAATCAGAGCCATGTGTTTGTCATCTAGGTGTTCAATTTAGAACAGCACTTTCCTTATGCGGACATATTTGGTGCTCGCTCTGTATGTGCTTTCATCATAATCTAGGATGGATGGACATTCCCCTGTCTCAGATCTATGATCCTGTCTACTCAGAGGCTTAGATGAGAGAGGATCAATTTGAAGTCGCCAAGATTAGGAAGTTTTGGGAATTTCAACTCCAATTAAACAGCAAAATGCTGGGCAAATCAAGTTATTTGATTTAATGTGGAATAGGTACATGGGTCAAACTATTACCCATAGTAATCACACACGCATGCACACACACACACACACACACACACACACACACACACGACCCATAATCATTGTCATTTGACACATGATTTTATCGGGAACCCCAGTCTCAACACATCAAATGAAATCCCAACATTTTATACTCCAAGGGTTAAATCTTTTATGTAAGATATACCACAACCTTATCAGAAAGGATGGAATCTTGTTTAAAAATTACCCTTTAAGGTACAATAAGAGTTTCACACTCAAAAGAGAACAGAGCTGAGTGTCCAATGTCTCACACCAGGAACACCGGCCTCCCTGGCACAATAAGACCTGAGGAGCATGGCTTGAAGCCGGTCAGGGAGGGAAATTCTGTGAGAATCTTATCCCATACAAAGTACTCAGAAAAAGACAGAAGCAGACCTGTATCTCCAGGAACACAAGAGTAGCTCTAAACAAAATAACTCAGTGTGGGGGTAGAATATCTGAGTTAAAATGCAGGGACCTGTAGTAAATAAATAAATACTGCAGAGTTCAATAGGATGACTCAATATCTTAGAGATTAGTCAACAAACACTATATAAAAAAGGGATCAAGAAAGCTGCTGCTTTACAACCCTGGTATTGAAGGATATCCTTTAGGGCTGTGGGAGATACATTGTGCATGCAAGATGTACTTTGATTGTGCAAATTTGTTACTAAAGCCTTACAAACTTAAACTACCCATTCCACTGGGGGCTAATGCACAGAATATCTAATAGTGTTCTCAAAGTTTTCTTGACAGTGCACTGAAATACCACAAAATGTGTCTTGTGACTGTGTTTTCACTCGATACCCCTAACTTACTAAAGGAAGGATTGGTACAGATACGATGTGAATGCCAACTATTTTACACAGTTCCTAGGAAATCTGGCTTCCTATCTGTGTACCTTTATTTACGTGTGTGCATGTGTATGTGTGTGTGCATGTATACCCAATGTAAGCATCTCTCCTTTGATTGGCATCTTCCACCATTATTGCCATTAGCTCATACCTCTCCGTTCTAAAGGATTACATTGTACACAGTCAAAAATCAGTTGAATTTGTTGATTTACCATTTTGGGGACAGTGTAGTCATGGGTTAAACTCTGAGCCTGGACACTGTCCATGAGCTTCTTTTGCTCAAGCTTAACACTCTACTACTTGAGCCACAGTACCATATCTGGTTTTTTCTGTGTATGTGGTACTGAGGAATCAAACCCAGGGCTTCATGCCGGTTAGGCAATCAGTCTACCACTAACCCACATTGCCTACTGTAGTTTTATGTTTCCTTTCACGTTAGCACAATTAACAAGGTCTAATAAATTGGAAGAACTTGAAAGTTTTATGTATTCAGTTACATGAAAAAGAGAATAATTTTCCTAGAAATGAGGTTTCTAGCTGAAATGTACACTATTACAGCTGGCTAAAGGAAGGTTGCATTAGTGATATAAAACCTATTCTGTCCTAGTCCAGGTACCTGTGGTTCTGAGATATACTCCTCCCTTCTCAGGCAAGTGATCTGAGGATCACTTGTAACCTAGCATTGACCACAAAGTCCATGGGACTCCTATATCCTATGAAGTATCAATAAACCTGACATAGGACTGTGGGACTTGTGGTAGAGTGTCAGTCTTAAGCAAAAGAGCTCAGAAACAGACTTTAAGACCTTGGCTGAAATGAAGAAACAGAAGGAGATAAAAAACGAAAAAAGGAAAACTGTATTTCCTAGTACATAAATCAAATTGCTTAGTGCCCTTTGGCTGTTGAACAAATTTTCCATATTCTACTCCCCACATTCTCTATATTCCTTCTTTACTTATACTACCCATGGCTGTCTTTACTGCCTGCCAGATAGGGACAAGAAACACCAAGCTACAAGCAAGACTCCCTTCTAGTGTGATGGTGCCTTAAGGAATATTGAGGCCAGGAGAATGAAGCCTTGGTCCAGGGTTGATGATCTACATTTTCCCGGTTTCTACTGAGGCCTGGGACTACCTCCTGGATTCTGAGAAGGAGTCTCACCTCCCTTGCCTCAACAGGAGTGGCATACATGCACTTTGATACTCTAAGGATTGTGATTGCCAGACCTTGAATTCACAGCAGATCGTGACCAAGCCTACTTGAGCTGCTCTATCATTTTCTCTTTACCTTCAAAATTGAAAATTATTATGGATAGTTTTTCATAGGTTGTCACATATTCTTTTTATTGTCACCATTCTCCAAAAAGTTTTATCACAAAGATCGAAATGAAAACAACTCACCCAGTTTTTAGTGGTTCCCAAGACTGGATGGCCACCACCCTGTCAGTGTTCAGGTCACTGTGATTAAAAAAAATAGAAACTTAATTTAGACTATGTGGTAGAAATCACAGTTTTACTACAGGGCTGACCATGCACGGTAAGCAGGTGCTAAGTCCCTTGACCTATACATCTACTTCTTCTAACCCAACAAAAACCTCTCCAAAGCACCCAGTCTTGAAATCAGAGCCATGTGTATGTCATCTAGGTGTTCGATTTAGAATAGCACTTTCCTTATGCAGACATATTTGGTGCTAGCTCTGTATGTGTTTCCATCATAATCTAGGATGGATGAACATGCCCCTGTCGCAGATCTATGATCCTATCTACTCAGAAGCTGAGACTAGACGAGAGCAACTTGAAGTCAACAAGATTAGGAAGTTTGGGGAATTTCACCTCCAATTAACCAGCAAAATGCTGGGCTACATCAAGGCTGCTTCATTTAATGAGGAAGAGGTACATGGGTCAAACTTTTACCCATAATAATCATACACACATGCACACACACACACACACACACACACACACACACACACACACACACTCTAGACCCATAATCATTGTCATTTGACACATGATTTTATCGGGAACCACAGTCTCAACACATCAAATGAAATCCGAATGTTTTATAATACAAAGATTAAATCTTTTATATAAGATATGCCACGACCTTATCAGAAAGGTTGGAATCTTGATTAAAAATTAACATTTAAGCTACAATAAGAGTATCACACTTAAAAGAGAACAGAGCCGTGTGCCCAATGTCACACCAGGAACACCGGCCTCCCTGGCACAGTAAGTCCTGAGGAGCATGGCTTGAAGCCTGTCAGGGAGGGAAATTCTGTGAGAATCTTATCTCATACAAAGGACTCAGAAAAAAACAGAAGCAGACCTGTAGCTCCAGGAACACAAGAGTAGCTCTAAACAAAACAACTCAGTGTTGGGGTACAATATCTGAGTTAAAACTCTGGGACCCGCACTAAATAAATAAATATTGCCGGGACCAATAGGATGATGTGGAGGTTTGTCAACAAACACTGTATGGAAAAGGGATAAAGAAAGCTCCTGCTTTACACCCCTGACATGGAGGCATATCCTTTAAGGCTGTGAGATACATTGTGCATGCAAGATGTACTTTGATTGTGCAAATTTGTTACTATACTCTTACAAAACTTAAACTACCCATTCCACTGGGGGCTAATGCACAGAATATCTAATAGTGTTCTCAGAGTTTTCTTGACAGTGCACTGAAATACCACAAAATGTGTCTTGTGACTGTGTTTTTACTCCTTCCCTAACTTGCTAAAGGAAGGATTGGTATAGATACGATCTGAATGCCAACTATTTTATACAGTTCCCAGGAAATCTGGCTTCCTATCTGTGTATCTTTATGTACCTGTGTATGTATGGGTGTGTGTATGTGTAGACAATGTAAGCATCTCACCTTTGATTGGCATCTTCGACGATTACTGCCATTAACTCGTTCCTCTCCGGTCTAAAGGATTAAATTGTACACAGTCAAAAACCAGTTGATTTTGCTGATTTACTGTTTGGGGGACAGCCCAGTCCTGGGTTTGAATCTAGGCCTGGGCACTGCCCATGAGCTTCTTTTGCTCAAGGTTAACACTCTCCCTCTTTACCCAGAGTACCACTACTGGCTTTTTCTGTTTATGTGGTACTGAGGAATTAAACCCAGGGCTTCATGCATGCTAGGCAAGCAGTCTACCACTAACCCACATTGCATGCTCTAGATTTATGTTGCCTTTCACATTAGCACAATTAATAAGGACTAATAATTTGGAAGAACTTGAAAGTTTTATCTATTCAGTTACATGAAAAGAGTATAATTTTCCTAGAAATGAGGTTTCTAGCTGACAATGTACATTATTACACCTGGCTAAAGGAAGATTGCATTACTGATTTAAAACCTATTCTGTCCTAGTCCATGTGCCTGTGGTTTTGAGATATAATCCTCCCTTCTCAGGCAGCTGAGATCTGAGGATGACTTGTAACAAGCATTGACCAAAAAGTCCATGGGACTCCTATATCCTATGAAGTATCAATAAACCTGACACAGGACTGTGGGACTTGTGCTAGAGTGTCAGTCTTAAGTAAAAGAGCTCAGAAACAGACCTTAAGGCCTTGGCTGAAATGAAGAACAGAACGAGATTTAAAAAGAAAAAAGAAAAGCTCTATTTCCTAATACATAAATCAAATTGCTTAGTGCCCTTTGGTTGTTGAATAAATTTTCCATATTCTGCTCCCACATTCTCTATATTCCGTCTTTACTTATACTACCCATGGCTGTCTTTCCTGCCTGCCAGATAGGGACAAGAAACACCACGCTATAAGCAAAACTCCCTTCTAGTGCGATGGTGCCTTTAGGGCTATGGAGGCCTGGAGAATGGAGCATTGGTCCAGGGTTGATGATCTATATTTTCGCGGTCTCTACCGAGTCCTGGGACTATCTGCTGGATTCTGAGAAGGAGTCTCACCTCCCTTGCCTCTCTACAGGAGTGGCATACATGCACTTGATACTCTAAGGATTGTGATTGCCAGACCTTGAATTCACAGCAGATCGTGACCAAGGCTACTTTGACCTGCTATATCATTTTTCTCTTTACTTTCAAAATTGAAAATTATTATGGATAGTTTTGCATAGGTTGGCACATATTCATTTGCTTGTCACCATTCTCCAAAAAGTTTTATCACATAGATGGAAATGAAAACAACTTACCCAGTTTTTAGTGGTTCCTCAGACTGGATGGCCACCACCCTGTCAGTGTTCAGGTCACTGTGACCAAAAAAAAAAAAAGAAACTTAATATAGACTATGTGGAAGAAATCACAGTTTTAATATAGGGCTGACCATGCATGGTAAGCAGGTTTTCAGTCCCTTGAGCTGTACCTCCTGCTCTTCAAACCCAACTAAACCTCTCTCAAGCACACAGGCTTGAAATCAGAGCCATGTGTTTGTCATCTAGGTGTTCAATTTAGAACAGCACTTTCCTTATGCGGACATATTTGGTGCTCGCTCTGTATGTGCTTTCATCATAATCTAGGATGGATGGACATTCCCCTGTCTCAGATCTATGATCCTGTCTACTCAGAGGCTTAGATGAGAGAGGATCAATTTGAAGTCGCCAAGATTAGGAAGTTTTGGGAATTTCAACTCCAATTAAACAGCAAAATGCTGGGCAAATCAAGTTATTTGATTTAATGTGGAATAGGTACATGGGTCAAACTATTACCCATAGTAATCACACACGCATGCACACACACACACACACACACACACACACACACAACGACCCATAATCATTGTCATTTGACACATGATTTTATCGGGAACCCCAGTCTCAACACATCAAATGAAATCCCAACATTTTATACTCCAAGGGTTAAATCTTTTATGTAAGATATACCACAACCTTATCAGAAAGGATGGAATCTTGTTTAAAAATTACCCTTTAAGGTACAATAAGAGTTTCACACTCAAAAGAGAACAGAGCTGAGTGTCCAATGTCTCACACCAGGAACACCGGCCTCCCTGGCACAATAAGACCTGAGGAGCATGGCTTGAAGCCGGTCAGGGAGGGAAATTCTGTGAGAATCTTATCCCATACAAAGTACTCAGAAAAAGACAGAAGCAGACCTGTATCTCCAGGAACACAAGAGTAGCTCTAAACAAAATAACTCAGTGTGGGGGTAGAATATCTGAGTTAAAATGCAGGGACCTGTAGTAAATAAATAAATACTGCAGAGTTCAATAGGATGACTCAATATCTTAGAGATTAGTCAACAAACACTATATAAAAAAGGGATCAAGAAAGCTGCTGCTTTACAACCCTGGTATTGAAGGATATCCTTTAGGGCTGTGGGAGATACATTGTGCATGCAAGATGTACTTTGATTGTGCAAATTTGTTACTAAAGCCTTACAAACTTAAACTACCCATTCCACTGGGGGCTAATGCACAGAATATCTAATAGTGTTCTCAAAGTTTTCTTGACAGTGCACTGAAATACCACAAAATGTGTCTTGTGACTGTGTTTTCACTCGATACCCCTAACTTACTAAAGGAAGGATTGGTACAGATACGATGTGAATGCCAACTATTTTACACAGTTCCTAGGAAATCTGGCTTCCTATCTGTGTACCTTTATTTACGTGTGTGCATGTGTATGTGTGTGTGCATGTATACCCAATGTAAGCATCTCTCCTTTGATTGGCATCTTCCACCATTATTGCCATTAGCTCATACCTCTCCGTTCTAAAGGATTACATTGTACACAGTCAAAAATCAGTTGAATTTGTTGATTTACCATTTTGGGGACAGTGTAGTCATGGGTTAAACTCTGAGCCTGGACACTGTCCATGAGCTTCTTTTGCTCAAGCTTAACACTCTACTACTTGAGCCACAGTACCATATCTGGTTTTTTCTGTGTATGTGGTACTGAGGAATCAAACCCAGGGCTTCATGCCGGTTAGGCAATCAGTCTACCACTAACCCACATTGCCTACTGTAGTTTTATGTTTCCTTTCACGTTAGCACAATTAACAAGGTCTAATAAATTGGAAGAACTTGAAAGTTTTATGTATTCAGTTACATGAAAAAGAGAATAATTTTCCTAGAAATGAGGTTTCTAGCTGAAATGTACACTATTACAGCTGGCTAAAGGAAGGTTGCATTAGTGATATAAAACCTATTCTGTCCTAGTCCAGGTACCTGTGGTTCTGAGATATACTCCTCCCTTCTCAGGCAAGTGATCTGAGGATCACTTGTAACCTAGCATTGACCACAAAGTCCATGGGACTCCTATATCCTATGAAGTATCAATAAACCTGACATAGGACTGTGGGACTTGTGGTAGAGTGTCAGTCTTAAGCAAAAGAGCTCAGAAACAGACTTTAAGACCTTGGCTGAAATGAAGAAACAGAAGGAGATAAAAAACGAAAAAAGGAAAACTGTATTTCCTAGTACATAAATCAAATTGCTTAGTGCCCTTTGGCTGTTGAACAAATTTTCCATATTCTACTCCCCACATTCTCTATATTCCTTCTTTACTTATACTACCCATGGCTGTCTTTACTGCCTGCCAGATAGGGACAAGAAACACCAAGCTACAAGCAAGACTCCCTTCTAGTGTGATGGTGCCTTAAGGAATATTGAGGCCAGGAGAATGAAGCCTTGGTCCAGGGTTGATGATCTACATTTTCCCGGTTTCTACTGAGGCCTGGGACTACCTCCTGGATTCTGAGAAGGAGTCTCACCTCCCTTGCCTCAACAGGAGTGGCATACATGCACTTTGATACTCTAAGGATTGTGATTGCCAGACCTTGAATTCACAGCAGATCGTGACCAAGCCTACTTGAGCTGCTCTATCATTTTCTCTTTACCTTCAAAATTGAAAATTATTATGGATAGTTTTTCATAGGTTGTCACATATTCTTTTTATTGTCACCATTCTCCAAAAAGTTTTATCACAAAGATCGAAATGAAAACAACTCACCCAGTTTTTAGTGGTTCCCAAGACTGGATGGCCACCACCCTGTCAGTGTTCAGGTCACTGTGATTAAAAAAAATAGAAACTTAATTTAGACTATGTGGTAGAAATCACAGTTTTACTACAGGGCTGACCATGCACGGTAAGCAGGTGCTAAGTCCCTTGACCTATACATCTACTTCTTCTAACCCAACAAAAACCTCTCCAAAGCACCCAGTCTTGAAATCAGAGCCATGTGTATGTCATCTAGGTGTTCGATTTAGAATAGCACTTTCCTTATGCAGACATATTTGGTGCTAGCTCTGTATGTGTTTCCATCATAATCTAGGATGGATGAACATGCCCCTGTCGCAGATCTATGATCCTATCTACTCAGAAGCTGAGACTAGACGAGAGCAACTTGAAGTCAACAAGATTAGGAAGTTTGGGGAATTTCACCTCCAATTAACCAGCAAAATGCTGGGCTACATCAAGGCTGCTTCATTTAATGAGGAAGAGGTACATGGGTCAAACTTTTACCCATAATAATCATACACACATGCACACACACACACACACACACACACACACACACACACACACACACTCTAGACCCATAATCATTGTCATTTGACACATGATTTTATCGGGAACCACAGTCTCAACACATCAAATGAAATCCGAATGTTTTATAATACAAAGATTAAATCTTTTATATAAGATATGCCACGACCTTATCAGAAAGGTTGGAATCTTGATTAAAAATTAACATTTAAGCTACAATAAGAGTATCACACTTAAAAGAGAACAGAGCCGTGTGCCCAATGTCACACCAGGAACACCGGCCTCCCTGGCACAGTAAGTCCTGAGGAGCATGGCTTGAAGCCTGTCAGGGAGGGAAATTCTGTGAGAATCTTATCTCATACAAAGGACTCAGAAAAAAACAGAAGCAGACCTGTAGCTCCAGGAACACAAGAGTAGCTCTAAACAAAACAACTCAGTGTTGGGGTACAATATCTGAGTTAAAACTCTGGGACCCGCACTAAATAAATAAATATTGCCGGGACCAATAGGATGATGTGGAGGTTTGTCAACAAACACTGTATGGAAAAGGGATAAAGAAAGCTCCTGCTTTACACCCCTGACATGGAGGCATATCCTTTAAGGCTGTGAGATACATTGTGCATGCAAGATGTACTTTGATTGTGCAAATTTGTTACTATACTCTTACAAAACTTAAACTACCCATTCCACTGGGGGCTAATGCACAGAATATCTAATAGTGTTCTCAGAGTTTTCTTGACAGTGCACTGAAATACCACAAAATGTGTCTTGTGACTGTGTTTTTACTCCTTCCCTAACTTGCTAAAGGAAGGATTGGTATAGATACGATCTGAATGCCAACTATTTTATACAGTTCCCAGGAAATCTGGCTTCCTATCTGTGTATCTTTATGTACCTGTGTATGTATGGGTGTGTGTATGTGTAGACAATGTAAGCATCTCACCTTTGATTGGCATCTTCGACGATTACTGCCATTAACTCGTTCCTCTCCGGTCTAAAGGATTAAATTGTACACAGTCAAAAACCAGTTGATTTTGCTGATTTACTGTTTGGGGGACAGCCCAGTCCTGGGTTTGAATCTAGGCCTGGGCACTGCCCATGAGCTTCTTTTGCTCAAGGTTAACACTCTCCCTCTTTACCCAGAGTACCACTACTGGCTTTTTCTGTTTATGTGGTACTGAGGAATTAAACCCAGGGCTTCATGCATGCTAGGCAAGCAGTCTACCACTAACCCACATTGCATGCTCTAGATTTATGTTGCCTTTCACATTAGCACAATTAATAAGGACTAATAATTTGGAAGAACTTGAAAGTTTTATCTATTCAGTTACATGAAAAGAGTATAATTTTCCTAGAAATGAGGTTTCTAGCTGACAATGTACATTATTACACCTGGCTAAAGGAAGATTGCATTACTGATTTAAAACCTATTCTGTCCTAGTCCATGTGCCTGTGGTTTTGAGATATAATCCTCCCTTCTCAGGCAGCTGAGATCTGAGGATGACTTGTAACAAGCATTGACCAAAAAGTCCATGGGACTCCTATATCCTATGAAGTATCAATAAACCTGACACAGGACTGTGGGACTTGTGCTAGAGTGTCAGTCTTAAGTAAAAGAGCTCAGAAACAGACCTTAAGGCCTTGGCTGAAATGAAGAAACAGAACGAGATTTAAAAAGAAAAAAGAAAAGCTCTATTTCCTAATACATAAATCAAATTGCTTAGTGCCCTTTGGTTGTTGAATAAATTTTCCATATTCTGCTCCCACATTCTCTATATTCCGTCTTTACTTATACTACCCATGGCTGTCTTTCCTGCCTGCCAGATAGGGACAAGAAACACCACGCTATAAGCAAAACTCCCTTCTAGTGCGATGGTGCCTTTAGGGCTATGGAGGCCTGGAGAATGGAGCATTGGTCCAGGGTTGATGATCTATAATTTTCGCGGTCTCTACCGAGTCCTGGGACTATCTGCTGGATTCTGAGAAGGAGTCTCACCTCCCTTGCCTCTCTACAGGAGTGGCATACATGCACTTTGATACTCTAAGGATTGTGATTGCCAGACCTTGAATTCACAGCAGATCGTGACCAAGGCTACTTTGACCTGCTATATCATTTTTCTCTTTACTTTCAAAATTGAAAATTATTATGGATAGTTTTGCATAGGTTGGCACATATTCATTTGCTTGTCACCATTCTCCAAAAAGTTTTATCACATAGATGGAAATGAAAACAACTTACCCAGTTTTTAGTGGTTCCTCAGACTGGATGGCCACCACCCTGTCAGTGTTCAGGTCACTGTGACCAAAAAAAAAAAAAGAAAGAAACTTAATATAGACTATGTGGAAGAAATCACAGTTTTAATATAGGGCTGACCATGCATGGTAAGCAGGTTTTCAGTCCCTTGAGCTGTACCTCCTGCTCTTCAAACCCAACTAAACCTCTCTCAAGCACACAGGCTTGAAATCAGAGCCATGTGTTTGTCATCTAGGTGTTCAATTTAGAACAGCACTTTCCTTATGCGGACATATTTGGTGCTCGCTCTGTATGTGCTTTCATCATAATCTAGGATGGATGGACATTCCCCTGTCTCAGATCTATGATCCTGTCTACTCAGAGGCTTAGATGAGAGAGGATCAATTTGAAGTCGCCAAGATTAGGAAGTTTTGGGAATTTCAACTCCAATTAAACAGCAAAATGCTGGGCAAATCAAGTTATTTGATTTAATGTGGAATAGGTACATGGGTCAAACTATTACCCATAGTAATCACACACGCATGCACACACACACACACACACACACACACACACACACACAAGACCCATAATCATTGTCATTTGACACATGATTTTATCGGGAACCCCAGTCTCAACACATCAAATGAAATCCCAACATTTTATACTCCAAGGGTTAAATCTTTTATGTAAGATATACCACAACCTTATCAGAAAGGATGGAATCTTGTTTAAAAATTACCCTTTAAGGTACAATAAGAGTTTCACACTCAAAAGAGAACAGAGCTGAGTGTCCAATGTCTCACACCAGGAACACCGGCCTCCCTGGCACAATAAGACCTGAGGAGCATGGCTTGAAGCCGGTCAGGGAGGGAAATTCTGTGAGAATCTTATCCCATACAAAGTACTCAGAAAAAGACAGAAGCAGACCTGTATCTCCAGGAACACAAGAGTAGCTCTAAACAAAATAACTCAGTGTGGGGGTAGAATATCTGAGTTAAAATGCAGGGACCTGTAGTAAATAAATAAATACTGCAGAGTTCAATAGGATGACTCAATATCTTAGAGATTAGTCAACAAACACTATATAAAAAAGGGATCAAGAAAGCTGCTGCTTTACAACCCTGGTATTGAAGGATATCCTTTAGGGCTGTGGGAGATACATTGTGCATGCAAGATGTACTTTGATTGTGCAAATTTGTTACTAAAGCCTTACAAACTTAAACTACCCATTCCACTGGGGCTAATGCACAGAATATCTAATAGTGTTCTCAAAGTTTTCTTGACAGTGCACTGAAATACCACAAAATGTGTCTTGTGACTGTGTTTTCACTCGATACCCCTAACTTACTAAAGGAAGGATTGGTACAGATACGATGTGAATGCCAACTATTTTACACAGTTCCTAGGAAATCTGGCTTCCTATCTGTGTACCTTTATTTACGTGTGTGCATGTGTATGTGTGTGTGCATGTATACCCAATGTAAGCATCTCTCCTTTGATTGGCATCTTCCACCATTATTGCCATTAGCTCATACCTCTCCGTTCTAAAGGATTACATTGTACACAGTCAAAAATCAGTTGAATTTGTTGATTTACCATTTTGGGGACAGTGTAGTCATGGGTTAAACTCTGAGCCTGGACACTGTCCATGAGCTTCTTTTGCTCAAGCTTAACACTCTACTACTTGAGCCACAGTACCATATCTGGTTTTTTCTGTGTATGTGGTACTGAGGAATCAAACCCAGGGCTTCATGCCGGTTAGGCAATCAGTCTACCACTAACCCACATTGCCTACTGTAGTTTTATGTTTCCTTTCACGTTAGCACAATTAACAAGGTCTAATAAATTGGAAGAACTTGAAAGTTTTATGTATTCAGTTACATGAAAAAGAGAATAATTTTCCTAGAAATGAGGTTTCTAGCTGAAATGTACACTATTACAGCTGGCTAAAGGAAGGTTGCATTAGTGATATAAAACCTATTCTGTCCTAGTCCAGGTACCTGTGGTTCTGAGATATACTCCTCCCTTCTCAGGCAAGTGATCTGAGGATCACTTGTAACCTAGCATTGACCACAAAGTCCATGGGACTCCTATATCCTATGAAGTATCAATAAACCTGACATAGGACTGTGGGACTTGTGGTAGAGTGTCAGTCTTAAGCAAAAGAGCTCAGAAACAGACTTTAAGACCTTGGCTGAAATGAAGAAACAGAAGGAGATAAAAAACGAAAAAAGGAAAACTGTATTTCCTAGTACATAAATCAAATTGCTTAGTGCCCTTTGGCTGTTGAACAAATTTTCCATATTCTACTCCCCACATTCTCTATATTCCTTCTTTACTTATACTACCCATGGCTGTCTTTACTGCCTGCCAGATAGGGACAAGAAACACCAAGCTACAAGCAAGACTCCCTTCTAGTGTGATGGTGCCTTAAGGAATATTGAGGCCAGGAGAATGAAGCCTTGGTCCAGGGTTGATGATCTACATTTTCCCGGTTTCTACTGAGGCCTGGGACTACCTCCTGGATTCTGAGAAGGAGTCTCACCTCCCTTGCCTCAACAGGAGTGGCATACATGCACTTTGATACTCTAAGGATTGTGATTGCCAGACCTTGAATTCACAGCAGATCGTGACCGAGCCTACTTGAGCTGCTCTATCATTTTCTCTTTACCTTCAAAATTGAAAATTATTATGGATAGTTTTTCATAGGTTGTCACATATTCTTTTTATTGTCACCATTCTCCAAAAAGTTTTATCACAAAGATCGAAATGAAAACAACTCACCCAGTTTTTAGTGGTTCCCAAGACTGGATGGCCACCACCCTGTCAGTGTTCAGGTCACTGTGATTAAAAAAAAAATAGAAACTTAATTTAGACTATGTGGTAGAAATCACAGTTTTACTACAGGGCTGACCATGCACGGTAAGCAGGTGCTAAGTCCCTTGACCTATACATCTACTTCTTCTAACCCAACAAAAACCTCTCCAAAGCACCCAGTCTTGAAATCAGAGCCATGTGTATGTCATCTAGGTGTTCGATTTAGAATAGCACTTTCCTTATGCAGACATATTTGGTGCTAGCTCTGTATGTGTTTCCATCATAATCTAGGATGGATGAACATGCCCCTGTCGCAGATCTATGATCCTATCTACTCAGAAGCTGAGACTAGACGAGAGCAACTTGAAGTCAACAAGATTAGGAAGTTTGGGGAATTTCACCTCCAATTAACCAGCAAAATGCTGGGCTACATCAAGGCTGCTTCATTTAATGAGGAAGAGGTACATGGGTCAAACTTTTACCCATAATAATCATACACACATGCACACACACACACACACACACACACACACACACACACACACACACACACACTCTAGACCCATAATCATTGTCATTTGACACATGATTTTATCGGGAACCACAGTCTCAACACATCAAATGAAATCCGAATGTTTTATAATACAAAGATTAAATCTTTTATATAAGATATGCCACGACCTTATCAGAAAGGTTGGAATCTTGATTAAAAATTAACATTTAAGCTACAATAAGAGTATCACACTTAAAAGAGAACAGAGCCGTGTGCCCAATGTCACACCAGGAACACCGGCCTCCCTGGCACAGTAAGTCCTGAGGAGCATGGCTTGAAGCCTGTCAGGGAGGGAAATTCTGTGAGAATCTTATCTCATACAAAGGACTCAGAAAAAAACAGAAGCAGACCTGTAGCTCCAGGAACACAAGAGTAGCTCTAAACAAAACAACTCAGTGTTGGGGTACAATATCTGAGTTAAAACTCTGGGACCCGCACTAAATAAATAAATATTGCCGGGACCAATAGGATGATGTGGAGGTTTGTCAACAAACACTGTATGGAAAAGGGATAAAGAAAGCTCCTGCTTTACACCCCTGACATGGAGGCATATCCTTTAAGGCTGTGAGATACATTGTGCATGCAAGATGTACTTTGATTGTGCAAATTTGTTACTATACTCTTACAAAACTTAAACTACCCATTCCACTGGGGGCTAATGCACAGAATATCTAATAGTGTTCTCAGAGTTTTCTTGACAGTGCACTGAAATACCACAAAATGTGTCTTGTGATTGTGTTTTTACTCCTTCCCTAACTTGCTAAAGGAAGGATTGGTATAGA
>NW_025961217.1:0-29241 GCF_023159225.1 Perognathus longimembris pacificus | reverse complement strand
CCCCCTTCGTAAGTGCAGGTCCTAAATGAGCTTTTTTCTCTGTTCCCTCACCACAATCCAGATTCTTTTGGGGAGTTACCAGTACAGTAAACCATACCAGGAAGTACTTAATTTATTAAGCTACTGCTTTTCTTATTCTCAGTGGAGATATTTACTGATAAACAGCTACCTACGCAGCATGTTCATGTCGTTCCTAAATGAGCTTTTATCTCTCTCCCCTCACCACAAATCAGATTCTTCTGAGGAGTTCCCAGTACATTATCCTTTCCCCTGTGTAATTACCTTAACAAGCTCCAGCTGTTTTTATTCTCAGAAGGTTTACTCCCTGATATACAGCTGCCTACCCCCTTCGTAAGTGCAGGTCCTAAATGAGCTTTTTTTCTGTGTTCCCTGACACAATCCAGATTCTTTTGGGGAGTTACCAGTACAGTAACCATACCAGGAAGTACTTAATTCATTAAGCTACTGCGCTTTTCTTAATCTCAGTGGAGATATTTACTGATAAACAGCTACCTACGCAGCATGTTCATGTCGTTCCTTAATGAGCTTCTTTCACTCTCCCCTCACCACAAATCAGATTCTTCTGAGGAGTTCCCAGTACATTATCCTTTCCCCTGTGTAATTACCTTAACAAGCTCCAGCTATTTTTATTCTCAGAAGGTTTATTCCCTGATATGCAGCTGCCTACCCCCTTCGTAAGTGCAGGTCTTAAATGAGCTTTTTTCTCTGTTCCCTCACCACCAACCAGATTCTTTGGGGGAGTTACCAGTACAGTAAGCATACCAGGAAGTACTTAATTTATTAAGCTACTGCTTTTCTTAATCTCAGTGGAGATATTTACTGATAAACAGCTACCTACGCAGCATGTTCATGTCGTAACTAAATGAGCTTTTATCTCTCTCCCCTCACCACAAATCAGATTCTTCTGAGGAGTTCCCAGTGCATTATCCTTTCCCCTGTGTAATTACCTTAACAAGCTCCAGCTGTTTTTATTCTCAGAAGGTTTACTCCCTGAATATACAGCTGCCTACCCCCTTCGTAAGTGCAGGTCCTAAATGAGCTTTATTCTCTGTTCCCTCCACCACAATCCAGATTCTTTTGGGGAGTTACCAGTACAGTAACCATACCAGGAAGAAACTTAGTTTATTAAGCGACTGCTTTTCTTTATCTCAGTGGAGATATTTACTGATAAACATCTACCTAACAGCATGTTCATGTCGTTCCTAAAGGAGCTTTTATCTCTCTCCCCTCACCACAAAATCCGATTCTTCTGAGGAGTTCCCAGTACATTATCCTTTCCCATGTGTAATTACCTTAACAAGCTCCAGCTGTTTTTATTCTCAGAATGTTTACTCCCTGATATACAGCTGCCTACCCCCTTCGTAAGTGCCAGGTCCTAAATGAGCTTTTTTCTCTGTTCCCTTACCACAACCCAGATTCTTTTGGGGAGTTACCAGTAAAGTAACCATACCAGAAGTACTTAATTATTAAGCTACTGCTTTTCTTAATCTCAGTGGAGATATTTACTGATAAACAGCTACCTACGCAGCATGTTAATGTCGTTCCTAAATGAGCTTTTATCTCTCTCCCCTCTGCACAAATCAGATTCTTCTGAGGAGTTCCCAGTACATTTTCCTTTCCCCTGTGTAATTACATTAACAAGCTCCAGCTGTTTTTTATTCTCAGAAGGATTACTCCCTGATATACAGCTGCCTACCCCCTTTCGTAAGGGCAGGTACTAAATGAGCTTTTTTCTCTGTTCCCTCACCGCAATCCAGATTCTTTTGGGGACTTACCAGTACAGTAACCATTCCAGGAAGTACTTAATTTATTAAGCTACTGCTTTTCTTAATCTCAGTGGAGATATTTACTGATAAACAGCTACCTACGAAGCATGTTCATGTCGTTCCTAAAGGATCATTCCTCTCTCTCCCCTCACCACAAATCAGTTTCTTCTGAGGAGGTTCCAGTACATTATCCTTTCCCCTGTCGTAATTACCTTAACTAGCTCCAGCTGTTTTTATTTTCAGAAGGTTACTCCCTGATATACACCTGCCTACCCCCTTCGTAAGTGCAGGTCCTAAATGAGCTTTATTCTCTGTTCCTCTCACCACAATCCAGATTCTTTTGGGGAGTTACCAGTACAGTAACCATCCCAGGAAGTATTTATTTATTAAGCTACTGCTTTTCTTTATCTCAGTGGAGATATTTACTGATAAACAGCTACCTACGCAGCATGTTCATGTCGTTCCTAAATGAGCTTTTATCTCTCTCCCCTCACCACAAATCAGATTCTTCTGAGGAGTTCCCAGTACATTATCCTTTCCCCTGTGTAATTACCTTAACAAGCTCCAGCTGTTTTTATTCTCAGAAGATTTACTCCCTGATATACAGCTGGCCTACCCCCTTCGTAAGTGCAGGTCCTAAATGAGCTTTTTTCTCTGTTCCCTCACCACAATCCAGATTCTTTTGGGGAGTTACCAGTACAGTAACCATACCAGGAAGTACTTAATTTATTAAGCTACTGCTTTTCTTAATCTCAGTGGAGATATTTACTGATAAACAGCTACGTACGCAGCATGTTCATGTCGTTCCTAAATGAGTTTTTATCTCTCTCCCTCACCACAAATCAGATTCTTCTGAGAGAGTTCCCAGTACTTCATCTTTTCCCCTGTGTAATTACCTTAACAAGCTCCAGCTGTTTTTATTCTCAGAAGGTTTACTCCCTGATATACAGCTGCCTACCCCCTTCGTAAGTGCAGGTCCTAAATGAGCTTTTTTCTCTGTTCCCTCACCACAATCCAGATTCTTTTGGGGAGTTACCAGTACAGTAACCATACCAGGAAGTACTTAATTTATTAAGCTACTGCTTTTCTTAATCTCAGTGGAGATATTTACTGATAAACAGATAACTACGCAGCATGTACATGTCGTTCCTAAATGAGCTTTTATCTCTCTCCCCTCACCACAAATCAGATTGTTCTGAGTAGTTCCCAGTACATTATCCTTTCCCCTGTGTAATTACCTTAACAAGCTCCAGCTATTTTTATTCTCAGGAAGGTTTACTCCCTGATATACAGCTGCCTACCCCCTTCGTAAGTGCAGGTACTAAATGAGCTTTTTTCTCTGTTCCCTCACCACAATCCAGATTCTTTTGGGGAGTTACCAGTACAGTAACCATACCAGGAAGCACTTAATTTATTAAGCTACTGCTTTTCTCTTAATCTCAGTGGAGATATTTACTGATAAACAGCTACCTACGCAGCATGTTCATGTCGTTCCTAAATGAGCTTTTATCTCTCTCTCCCTCACCACAAATCAGATTCTTCTGAGGAGTTCCCAGTACATTATCCTTTCCCCTGTGTAATTAACTTAACGAGTTCCAGCTGTTTTTTATTGTCAGAAGGTTTACTCCCTGATATACAGCTGCCTACCCCCCTTCGTAAGTGCAGGTCCTAAATTAGCTTTTTTCTCTGTTCCCTTACCACAATCCACATTCTTTTGGGGAGTTACCAGTACAGTAACCATACCAGGAAGTACTTAATTTATTAAGCTACAGCTTTTCTTAATCTCAGTGGATATATTTACTGATAAACAGCTACCTATGCAGCATGTTCATGTCGTTCCTAAATGAGCTTTTTTCTCTGTTCCCTCACCACAATCCATATTCTTTTGGGGAGTTACCAGTACAATATCCATACCAGGAAGTACTTAATTTATTATCTACTGCTTTTCTTAATCTCAGTGGAGATATTTACTGATAAACAGCTCACCTACGCAGCATGTTCATGTCGTTCCTAAATGAGCTTTTATCTCTCTCCCCTCACCACAAATCAGATTCTTCTGAGGAGTTCCCAGTACATTATCCTTTAACCTGTGTAATTACCTTAACAAGCTCCAGCTGTTTTTATTCTCAGAAGGTTTACTCCCTGATATACAGCTGCCTACCCCCTTCGTAAGTGCAGGTCCTAAATGAGCATTTTTTCTCTGTTCCCTCACCACAATCCAGATTCTTTTGGGGAGTTACCAGTACAGTACCCATACCAAGAAGTACTTAATTTATTAAGCTACTGCTTTTCTTAATCTCAGTGGAGATATTTACTGATAAACAGCTACCTACGCAGCATGTTCATGTAGTTCCTAAATGATCTTTTATCTCTCTCCCCTCACCACAAATCAGATTCTTCTGAGGAGTTCCCAGTACATTATCCTTTTCCCTGTGTAATTACCTTAACAAGCTCCAGCTGTTTTTATTCTCAGAAGGTTTTACTCCCTGATATACAACTGCCTACCCCCTTCGTATGTGCAGGTACTAAATGAGCTTTTTTCTCTGTTCCCTCACCACAATCCAGATTCTTTTGGGGAGTTAGCAGTACAGTAACCATACCAGGAAGTACTTAATTTATTAAGCTACTGCTTTTCTTAATCTCAGTGGAGATATTTACTGATAAACAGCTACGTACGCAGCATGTTCATGTCGTTCCTAAATGAGCTTTTATCTCTCTCCCCTCACCACAAATCAGATTCTTCTGAGGAGTTCACAGTACTTCATCTTTTCCCCTGTGTAATTACCTTAACAAGCTCCAGCTGTTTTTATTCTCAGAAGGTTTACTCCCTGATATACAGCTGCCTACCCCCTTCGTAAGTGCAGGTCCTAAATGAGCTTTTTTCTCTGTTCCCTCACCACAATCCAGATTCTTTTGGGGAGTTACCAGTACAGTAACCATACCAGGAAGTACTTAATTTATTAAGCTACTGCTTTTCTTAATCTCAGTGGAGATATTTACTGATAAACAGCTACGTACGCGGCATGTTCATGTCGTTTCTAAATGAGCTTTTATCTCTCCTCCCCTCACCACAAATCAGATTCTTCTGAATTGTTCCCAGTACATTATCCTTTCCCCTGTGTAATTACCTTAACAAGCCCCAGCTGTTTTTATTCTCAGAAGGTTTACTCCCTGATATACAGCTGCCTACCCCCTTGGTAAGTGCAGGTATTAAATGATCTTTTTTCTCTGTTCCCTCACCACAATCCAGATTCTTTGGGAGTTACCATTACAGTAACCATACCAGGAAGCACTTAATTTATTAAGCTACTGCTTTTCTTAATCTCAGTGAAGATATTTACTTATAAACAGCTACCTACGCAGCATGTTCATGTCGTTCTTAAATGAGCTTTTATCTCTCTCCCCTCACCACAAATCAGATTCTTCTGAGGATTTCCCAGTACATTATCCTTTCCCCTGTGTAATTAACTTAACGAGTTCCAGCTGTTTTTATTCTCAGAAGGTTTACTCCCTGATATACAGCAGCCTACCCCCTTCGTAAGTGCAGGTCCTAAATTAGCTTTTTTCTCTGTTCCCTCACCACAATCCAGATTCTTTTGGGGAGTTACCAGTACAGTAACCATACCAGGAAGTACTTAATTTATTAAGCTACTGCTTTTCTTAATCTCAGTGAAGATATTTACTAATAAACAGCTACCTACGCAGCATGTTCATGTCGTTCCTAAATGAGCTTTTATCTCTCTCCCCTCACCACAAATGAGATTCTTCTGAGGAGTTCCCAGTACATTATCCTTTCCCCTGTGTAATTACTTTAACAAGCTCCAGCTCTTTTTATTCTCAGAAGGTTTACTCCCTGATATACAGCTGCCTACCCCCTTCGTAAGTGCAGGTCCTAAATGAGCTTTTTTCTCTGTTCCCTCACCACAATCCAGATTCTTCTGGGGAGTTACCAGTACAGTAACCATACCAGGAAGTAATTAATTTATTAAGCTACTGCTTTTCTTAATCTCAGTGGAGATATTTACTGATACACAGCTACCTACGCAGCATGTTCATGTCGTATCTAAATGAGCTTTTATGGCGCTCCCCTCACCACAAATCAGATTCTTCTGAGGAGTTCCCAGTACATTATCCTTTCCCCTGTGTAATTACCTTAACAAGCTCCAGCTGTTTTTATTCTCAGAAGGTTTACTCCCTGATATACAGCTGCCTACCCCCTTCGTAAGTGCAGGTCCTAAATGAGCTTTTTTCTCTGTTCCCTCACCACAATCCAGATTCTTTTGGGGAGTTACCAGTACAGTAACCATACCTGGAAGTACTTAATTTATTAAGCTACAGCTTTTCCTAATCTCAGTGGAGATATTTACTGATAAACAGCTACGTACGCAGCATGTTCATGTCGTTCCTAAATGAGCTTTTATCTCTCTCCCCTCACCACAAATCAGATTCTTCTGAGGAGTTCCCAGTACTTCATCTTTTCCCCTGTGTAATTACCTTAACAAGCTCCAGCTGTTTTTATTCTCAGAAGGTTTACTCCCTGATATACAGCTGCCTACCCCCTTCGTAAGTGCAGGTCCTAAATGAGCTTTTTCTCTGTTCCCTCACCACAATCCAGATTCTTTTGGGGAGTTACCAGTACAGTAACCATACCAGGAAGTACTTAATTTATTAAGCTACTGCTTTTCTTAATCTCAGTGGAGATATTTACTGATGAACAGCTACCTACGCAGCATGTTCATGTCGTTCCTAAATGAGCTTTTATCTCTCTCCCCTCACCACAAATCAGATTCTTCTGAGGAGTTCCCAGTACATTATCCTTTCCCCTGTGTAATTAACTTAACGAGTTCCAGGTGTTTTTATTCTCAGAAGGTTTACTCCCTGATATACAGCTGCCTACCCCCTTCGTAAGTGCAGGTCCTAAATTAGCTTTTTTCTCCGTTTCCTCACCACAATCCAGATTCTTTTGGGGAGTTACCAGTACAGTAACCATTCCAGGAAGTACTTAATTTATTAAGCTACTGCTTTTCTTAATCTCAGTGGAGATATTTACTGATAAACAGCTACGTACGCAGCATGTTCATGTCGTTCCTAAATGAGCTTTTATCTCTCTCCCCTCACCACAAATTAGATTCTTCTGAATTGTTCCCAGTACATTATCCTTTCCCCTGTGTAATTACCTTAACAAGCTCCAGCTGTTTTTATTCTCAGAAGGTTTACTCCCTGATATACAGCTGCCTACCCCCTTCGTAAGTGCACGTCCTAAATGAGCTTTTTTCTCTGTTCCCTCACCACAATCCAGATTCTTTTGGGGAGTTACCAGTACAGTAACCATACCAGGAAGCACTTAATTTATTAAGCTACTGCTTTTCTTAATCTCAGTGGAGATATTTACTGATAAACAGATACCTACGCAGCATGTTCATGTCGTTCCTAAATGAGCTTTTATGTCTCTCCCCTCACTACAAATCAGATTCTTCTGAGGAGTTCCCAGTACATTATCCTTTCCCCTGTGTAATTACCTTAACGAGTTCCATCAGTTTTTATTCTCAGAAGGTTTACTCCCTGATATACAGCTGCCTACCCCCTTCGTAAGTGCAGGTCCTAAATTAGCTTTTTTCTCTGTTCCCTCACCACAATCCAGATTCTTTTGGGGAGTTACCAGTACAGTAACCATACCAGGAAGTACTTAATTTATTAAGCTAATGCTTTTCTTAATCTCAGTGGACATATTTACTGATAAACAGCTACCTACGCAGCATGTTCATGTCGTTTCTAAATGAGCTTTTATCTGTCTCCCCTCACCACAAATCAGATTCTTCTGAGGAGTTCCCAGTACATTATCCTTTCCCCTGTGTAATTACTTTATCAAGCTCCAGCTCTTTTTATTCTCAGAAGGTTTACTCCCTGAAATACAGCTGCCTACCCCCTTCGTAAGTGTAGGTCCTAAATGAGCTTTTTTCTCTGTTCCCTCACCACAATCCAGATTCTTTTGGGGAGTTACCAGTACAGTAACCATACCAGGAAGTACTTAATTTATTAAGCTACTGCTTTTCTTAATCTCAGTGGAGATATTTACTGATAAACAGCTACCTACGCATCATGTTCATGTCGTTTCTAAATGAGCTTTTATCTCTCTCCCCTCACCACAAATCAGATTCTTCTGAGGAGTTCCCAGTACATTATCCTTTCCCCTGTGTAATTACCTTAACAAGCTCCAGCTGTTTTTATTCTCAGAAGGTTTACTCCCTGATATACAGCTGCCTACCCCCTTCGTAAGTGCAGGTCCTAAATGAGCTTTTTTTCTCTGTTCCCTCACCACAATCCAGATTCTTTTGGGGAGTTACCAGTACAGTAACCATACCAGGAAGTACTTAATTTATTAAGCTACTGCTTTTCTTAATCTCAGTGAAGATATTTACTGATAAACAGCTACCTACGCAGCATGTTCATGTCGTTCCTAAATGAGCTTTTATCTCTCTCCCCTCACCACAAATCAGATTCTTCTGAGGAGTTCCCAGTACATTATCCTTTCCCCTGTGTAATTACCTTAACAAGCTCCAGCTCTTTTTATTCTCAGAAGGTTTACTCCCTGATATACAGCTGCCTACCCCCTTCGTAAGTGCAGGTCCTAAATGAGCTTTTTTCTCTGTTCCCTCACCACAATCCAGATTCTTTTGCGGAGTGAACAGTACAGTAACCATACCAGGAAGTACTTAATTTATTAAGCTACTGCTTTTCTTAATCTCAGTGGAGATATTTACTGATAAACAGCTACGTATGCAGCATGTTCATGTCGTTCCTAAATGAGCTTTTATCTCTCTCCCCTCACCACAAATCAGATTCTTCTGAGGAGTTCCCAGTATATTATCCTTTCACCTGTGTAATTACCTTAACAAGCTCCAGCTGTTTTATTCTCAGAAAGTTTACTCCCTGATATACAGCTGCCTACCCACTTCGTAAGTGAAGGTCCTAAATGAGCTTTTTTCTCTGTTCCCTCACCACAATCCAGATTCTTTTGGGGAGTTACCAGTACAGTAACCATACCAGGAAGTACTTAATTTATTACGCTACTGCTTTTCTTAATCTCAGTGGAGATATTTACTGATAAACAGCTACCTACGCAGCATGTTCATGTCGTTCCTAAATGAGCTTTTATCTCTCTCCCCTCACCACAAATCAGATTCTTCTGAGGAGTTCCCAGTACTTCATCTTTTCCCCTGTGTAATTACCTTAACAAGCTCCAGCTGTTTTTATTCTCAGAAGGTTTACTCCCTGATATACAGCTTCCTACCCCCTTCGTAAGTGCAGGTCCTAAATGAGCTTTTTTCTCTGTTCCCGCACCACAATCCAGATTCTTTTGGGGAGTTACCTGTACAGTAACCATACCAGGAAGTACTTAATTTATTAAGCTACTGCTTTTCTTAATCTCAGTGGAGATATTTACTGATAAACAGCTACGTACGCAGCATGCTCATGTCGTTCCTAATGAGCTTTGATCTCTCTCCCCTCACCACAAATCAGATTCTTCTGAATTGTTCCCAGTACATTATCCTTTCCCCTGTGTAATTACCTTAACAATCTCCAGCTGTTTTTATTCTCAGAAGGTTTACTCCCTGATATACAGCTGCCTACCCCCTTCGTAAGTGCAGGTACTAAATGAGCTTTTTTCTCTGTTCCCTCACCACAATCCAGATTCTTTTGGGAGTTACCAGTACAGTAAACATACCAGGAAGCACTTAATTTATTAAGCTACTCCTTTTCTTAATCTCAGTGGAGATATTTACTGATAAACAGCTACCTACGCAGCATGTTCATGTCGTTCCTAAATGAGCTTTTATCTCTCTCCCCTCACCACAAATCAGATTCTTCTGAGGAGTTCCCAGTACATTATCCTTTCCCCTGTGTAATTACCTTAACAAGCTCCAGCTGTTTTTATTCTCAGAAGGTTTACTCCCTGATATACAGCTGCCTACCCCCTTCGTGAGTGCAGGTCCTAAATGAGCTTTTTTCTCTGTTCCCTCACCACAATCCAGATTCTTTTGGGGAGTTACCAGTACAGTAACCATACCAGGAAGTACTTAATTTATTAAGCTACTGCTTTTCTTAACCTCAGTGGAGATATTTACTGATAAACAGCTACCTACGCAGCATGTTCATGTCGTTCCTAAATGAGCTTTTATCTCTCTCCCCTCACCACAAATCAGATTCTTCTGAGGAGTTCCCAGTACATTATCCTTTCCCCTGTGTAATTACCTTAACAAGCTCCAGCTCTTTTTATTCTCAGAAGGTTTACTCCCTGATATACAGCTGCCTACCCCCTTCGTAAGTGCAGGTCCTAAATGAGCTTTATTCTCTTTTCCCACACCACAATCCAGATTCTTTTGCGGAGTGAACAGTACAGTAACCATACCAGGAAGTACTTAATTTATTAAGCTACTGCTTTCCTTAATCTCAGTGGAGATATTTACTGATAAACAGCTACGTATGCAGCATGTTCATGTCGTTCCTAAATGAGCTTTTATCTCTCTCCGCTCACCACAAATCAGATTCTTCTGAGGAGTTCCCAGTACATTATCCTTTCACCTGTGTAATTACCTTAACAAGCTCCAGCTGTTTTTATTCTCAGAAAGTTTACTCCCTGATATACAGCTGCCTACCCCCTTCGTAAGTGCAGGTCCTAAATGAGCTTTTTTCTCTGTTCCCTCACCACAATCCAGATTCTTTTGGGGAGTTACCAGTACAGTAACCATACCAGGAAGTACTTAATTTATTAAGCTACTGCTTTTCTTAATCTCAGTGGAGATATTTACTGATAAACAGCTACCTACGCAGCATGTTCATGTCGTTCCTAAATGAGCTTTTATCTCTCTCCCCTCACCACAAATCAGATTCTTCTGAGGAGTTCCCAGTACTTCATCTTTTCCCCTGTGTAATTACCTTAACAAGCTCCAGCTGTTTTTATTCTCAGAAGGTTTACTCCCTGATATACAGCTGCCTACCCCCTTCGTAAGTGCAGGTCCTAAATGAGCTTTTTTCTCTGTTCCCTCACCACAATCCAGATTCTTTTGGGGAGTTACCAGTACAGTAACCATACCAGGAAGTACTTAATTTATTAAGCTACTGCTTTTCTTAATCTCAGTGGAGATATTTACTGATAAACCAGCTACGTACGCAGCATGTTCATGTCGTTCCTAAATGAGCTTTGATCTCTCTCCCCTCACCACAAATCAGATTCTTCTGAATTGTTCCAGTACATTATCCTTTCCCCTGTGTAATTACCTTAACAATCTCCAGCTGTTTTTATTCTCAGAAGGTTTATTCCTGATATACAGCTGCCTACCCCCTTCGTAAGTGCAGGTACTAAATGAGCTTTTTTCTCTGTTCCCTCACCACAATCCAGATTCTTTTGGGGAGTTACCAGTACAGTAACCATACCAGGAAGCACTTAATTTATTAAGCTACTGCTTTTCTTAATCTCAGTGGAGATATTTACTGATAAACAGCTACCTACGCAGCATGTTCATGTCGTTCCTAAATGAGCTTTTATCTCTCTCCCCTCACTACAAATCAGATTCTTCTGAGGAGTTCCCAGTACATTATCCTTTCCCCTGTGTAATTAACTTAACGAGTTCCATCTGTTTTTATTCTCAGAAGGTTTACTCCCTGATATACAGCTGCCTACCCCCTTCGTAAGTGCAGGTCCTAAATTAGCTTTTTTCTCTGTTCCCTCACCACAATCCAGATTCTTTTGGGGAGTTACCAGTACAGTAACCATACCAGGAAGTACTTAATTTATTAAGCTAATGCTTTTCTTAATCTCAGTGGACATATTTACTGATAAACAGCTACCTACTCAGCATGTTCATGTCGTTCCTAAATGAGCTTTATCTCTCTCCACTCATCAAAAATCAGATTCTTCTGAGGAGTTTCCAGTACATTATCCTTTCCCCTGTGTAATTACCTTAACAGGGTCCAGCTGTTTTTATTCTCAGAAGGTTTACTCCCTGATATACAACTGCCTACCCCCTTCGTAAGTGCAGGTCCTAAATGAGCTTTTTTCTCTGTTCCCTCACCACAATCCAGATTCTTTTGGGGAGTTACCAGTACAGTAACCATACCAGGAAGTACTTAATTTATTAAGCTACTGCTTTTCTTAATCTCAGTGGAGATATATACTGATAAACAGCTACCTACGCAGCATGTTCATGTCGTTCCTAAATGAGCATTTTTCTCTCTCCCCTCACCACGATCAGATTCTTCTGAGGAGTTCCCAGTACATTATCCTTTCCCCTGTGTAATTACCTTAAACAAGCTCCAGCTGTTTTTATTCTCAGAAGGTTTACTCCCTGATATACAGCTGCCTACCCCCTTCGTAAGTGCAGGTCCTATATTAGCTTTTTTCTCTGTTCCCTCACCACAATCCAGATTCCTTTGGGGAGTTACCAGTACAGTAACCATACCAGGAAGTACTTAATTTATTAAGCTACTGCTTTTCTTAATCTCAGTGGAGATATTTACTGATAAACAGCTACCTACGCAGCATGTTCATGTCGTTCCTAAAGGAGCTTTTATCTCTCTCCCCTCACCACAAATCAGATTCTTCTGAGGAGTTCCCAGTATATGATCCATTCCCCTGTGTAATTACCTTAACAAGCTCCAGGTGTTTTTATTCTCAGAAGGGATACTCCCTGATATACAGCTGCCTACCCCCTTCGTAAGTGCAGGTCCTAAATGAGCTTTTTTCTCTGGTCCCTCACCACAATCCACATTCTTTTGGGGACTTACCAGTACAGGAACCATACCAGGAAGTACTTAATTTATTAAGCTACTGCTTTTCTTAAGATCAGTGGAGATATTTACTGATAAACAGCTGCCTACGCAACATGTTCATGTCGTTCATAAATGAACTTTTATCTCTCTCCCGTCACCACAAATCAGATTCTTCTGAGGAGTTCCCAGTACATTATCCTTTCCCCTGTGTAATTACCTTAACAAGCTCCAGCTGTTTTTATTCTCAGAAGGTTTACTCCCTGATATACAGCTGCCTACCCCCTTCGTAAGTGCAGGTCCTAAATGAGCTTTTTTCTCTGTTCCCTCACAAAAATCGGGATTCTTTGGGGAGTTACCAGTACAGTAACCATACCAGGAAGTACTTAATTTATTAAGCTACTGCTTTTCTTAATCTCAGTGGAGATATTTACTGATAAACAGCTACCTATGCAGCATGTTCATGTCGTTCCTAAATGAGCTTTTTTCTCTATTCCCTCACCACAATCCAGATTCTTTTGGGGAGTTACCAGTACAATATCCATACCAGGAAGTACTTAATTTATTAAGCTACTGCTTTTCCTAATCTCAGTGGAGATATTTACTGATAAACAGCTACGTATAGCATGTTCATGTCGTTCCTAAATAAGCTTTATCTCTCTCCCCTCATCACAAATCAGATTCTTCTGAGGATTTCCCAGTACATTATCCTTTCCCCTGTGTAATTACCTTAACAAACTCTAGCTGTTTTTATTCTCAGAAGGTTTACTCCCTGATATACAACTGCCTACCCCCTTCGTAAGTGCAGGTCCTAAATGAGCTTTTTTCTCTGTTCCCTCACCACAATCCAGATTCTTTTGGGGAGTTACCAGTACAGTAACCATACCAGGAAGTACTTAATTTATTAAGCTACTGCTTTTCTTAATCTCAGTGGAGGTATTTACTGATAAACAGCTACCTATGCAGCATGTTCATGTCGTTCCTAAATGAGCTTTTTTCTCTGTTCCCTCACCACAATCCAGATTCTTTTGGGGAGTTACCAGTACAATATCCATACCAGGAAGTACTTAATTTATTAAGCTGCTGCTTTTCTTAATCTCAGTGGAGATATTTACTGATAAACAGCTACCTACGCAGCATGTTCATGTCGTTCCTAAATGAGCTTTTATCTCTCTCCCCTCATCACAAATCCGATTCTTCTGAGGATTTCCCAGTACATTATCCTTTCCCCTGTGTAATTACCTTAACAAGCTCCAGCTGTTTTTATTCTCAGAAGGTTTACTCCCTGATATACAGCTGCCTACCCCCTTCGTAAGTGCAGGTCCTAAATGACCTTTTTTCTCTGTTCCCTCACCACAATCCAGATTCTTCTGGGGAGTTATCAGTACAGTAACCATACCAGGAAGTAATTAATTTATTAAGCTACTGCTTTTCTTAATCTCAGTGGAGATATTTACTGAGAAACAGCTACCTACGCAGCATGTTCATGTCGTTCCTAAATAAGTTTTATCTCTCTCCCCTCATCACAAATCAGTTTCTTCTGAGGATTTCCCAGTACATTATCCTTTCCCCTGTGTAATTACCTTAACAAGCTCCAGCTGTTTTTATTCTCAGAAGGTTTACTCCCTGATATACAGCTGCCTGCCCCCTTCGTAAGTGCAGGTCCTAAATGAACTTTTTTCTCTGTTCCCTCACCACAATCCAGATTCTTTTGGGGAGTTACCAGTACAATATCCATACCAGGACGTACTTAATTTATTAAGCTACTGCTTTTCTTAATCTCAGTGGAGATATTTACTGATAAACAGCTTCGTATGCAGCATGTTCATGTCGTTCCTAAATGAGCTTTTATCTCTCTCCCCTCACCACAAATCAGATTCTTCTGAGGAGTTCCCAGTACATTATCCTTTCCCCTGTGTAATTACCTTAACAAGCTCCAGCTGTTTTTATTCTCAGAAGCGATACTCCCTGATATACAGCTGCCTACCCCCTTCGTAAGTGCAGGTCCTAAATGAGCTTTTTTCTCTGTTCCCTCACCACAATCCAGATTCTTTTGGGGAGTTACCAGTACAGTAACCATACCAGGAAGTACTTAATTTATTAAGCTACTGCTTTTCTTAATCTCAGTGGAGATATTTACTGATAAACAGCTATTTACGCAGCATGTTCATGTCGTTCCTAAATGAGCTTTTATCTCTCTCCCCTCATCACAAATCAGATTCTTCTGAGGATTTCCCAGTACATTATCCTTTCCCCTGTGTAATTACCTTAACAAGCTCCAGCTGTTTTTATTCTTAGAAGGTTTACTCCATGATATACAGCTGCCTACCCCCTTCGTAAGTGCAGGTCCTAAATGAGCTTTTTTCTCTGTTCCCTCACCACAATCCAAATTCTTCTGGGGAGTTACCAGTACAGTAACCATACCAGGAAGTAATTAATTTATTAAGCTACTGCTTTTCTTAATCTCAGTGGAGATATTTACTGATACACAGCTACCTACGCAGCATGTTCATGTCGTTCCTAAATGAGCTTTTATCGCTCTCCCCTCACCACAAATAAGATTCTTCTGAGGAGTTCCCAGTACATTATCCTTTCCCTTGTGTAATTACCTTAACAAGCTCCAGCTGTTTTTATTCTCAGAAGGTTTACTCCCTGATATACAGCTGCCTACCCCCTTCGTAAGTGCAGGTCCTAAATGAGCTTTTTTCTCTTTTCCCTCACCACAATCCAGATTCTTTTGGGGAGTTACCAGTACAGTAACCATACCAGGAAGTAATTAATTTAAAAAGCTACTGCTTTTCTTAATCTCAGTGAGATATTAGTGATAAACAGCCACCTACGAAGCATGTTCATGTCGTTCCTAAATGAGCTTTTATCGCTCTCCCCTCACCACAAATCAGATTCTTCTGAGGAGTTCCCAGTACATTACCCTTTCCCTTGTGTAATTACCTTAACAAGCTCCTGCTGTTTTTATTCTCAGAAGGTTTACTCCCTGATATACAGCTGCCTACCCCCTTCGTAAGTGCAGGTCCTAAATGAGCTTTTTTCTCTGTTCCCTCACCACAATACAGATTCTTCTGGGGAGTTATCAGCACAGTAACTATACCAGGAAGTAATTAATTTATTAAGCTCCTGCTTTTCTTAATCTCAGTGGAGATATTTACTGAGACACAGCTACCTACGCAGCATGTTCATGTCGTTCCTAAATGAGCTTTTATCGCTCTCCTCTCACCACAAATCAGATTCTTCTGAGGAGTTCCCAGTACATTATCCTTTCCCCTGTGTAATTACCTTAACAAGCTCCAGCTGTTTTTATTCTCAGAAGGTTTACTCCCTGATATACAGCTGCCTACCCCTTCGTAAGTGCAGGTCCTAAATGAGCTTTTTTCTGTGTTCCCTGACCACAATCCAGATTCTTTTGGGGAGTTACCAGTACAGTAACCATACCAGGAAGTAATTAATTTATTAATCTACTGCTTCTCTTAATCTCAGTGGAGATATTTACTGATAAACAGCTACGTACGCAGCATGTTCATGTCGTTCCTAAATAAGTTTTATCTCTCTCCCCTCATCACAAATCCGATTCTTCTGAGGATTTCCCAGTACATTATCCTTTCCCCTGTGTAATTACCTTAACAAGCTCCAGCTGTTTTTATTCTTAGAAGGTTTACTCCATGATATACAGCTGCCTACCCCCTTCGTAAGTGCAGGTCCTAAATGAGCTTTTTTCTCTGTTCCCTCACCACAATCCAAATTCTTCTGGGGAGTTACCAGTACAGTAACCATACCAGGAAGTAATTAATTTATTAAGCTACTGCTTTTCTTAATCTCAGTGGAGATATTTACTGATACACAGCTACCTACGCAGCATGTTCATGTCGTTCCTAAATGAGCTTTTATCGCTCTCCCCTCACCACAAATAAGATTCTTCTGAGGAGTTCCCAGTACATTATCCTTTCCCTTGTGTAATTACCTTAACAAGCTCCAGCTGTTTTTATTCTCAGAAGGTTTACTCCCTGATATACAGCTGCCTACCCCCTTCGTAAGTGCAGGTCCTAAATGAGCTTTTTTCTCTTTCCCTCACCACAATCCAGATTCTTTTGGGGAGTTACCAGTACAGTAACCATACCAGGAAGTAATTAATTTAAAAAGCTACTGCTTTTCTTAATCTCAGTGGAGATATTTAGTGATAAACAGCCACCTACGAAGCATGTTCATGTCGTTCCTAAATGAGCTTTTATCGCTCTCCCCTCACCACAAATCAGATTCTTCTGAGGAGTTCCCAGTACATTACCCTTTCCCTTGTGTAATTACCTTAACAAGCTCCTGCTGTTTTTATTCTCAGAAGGTTTACTCCCTGATATACAGCTGCCTACCCCCTTCGTAAGTGCAGGTCCTAAATGAGCTTTTTTCTCTGTTCCCTCACCACAATACAGATTCTTCTGGGGAGTTATCTAGCACAGTAACTATACCAGGAAGTAATTAATTTATTAAGCTCCTGCTTTTCTTAATCTCAGTGGAGATATTTACTGAGACACAGCTACCTACGCAGCATGTTCATGTCGTTCCTAAATGAGCTTTTATCGCTCTCCTCGTCACCACAAATCAGATTCTTCTGAGGAGTTCCCAGTACATTATCCTTTCCCCTGTGTAATTACCTTAACAAGCTCCAGCTGTTTTATTCTCAGAAGGTTTACTCCCTGATATACAGCTGCCTACCCCCTTCGTAAGTGCAGGTCCTAAATGAGCTTTTTTCTGTGTTCCCTGACCACAATCCAGATTCTTTTGGGGAGTTACCAGTACAGTAACCATACCAGGAAGTAATTAATTTATTAATCTACTGCTTCTCTTAATCTCAGTGGAGATATTTACTGATAAACAGCTACGTACGCAGCATGTTCATGTCGTTCCTAAATAAGTTTTATCTCTCTCCCCTCATCACAAATCCGATTCTTCTGAGGATTTCCCAGTACATTATCCTTTCCCCTGTGTAATTACCTTAACAAACTCCAGCTGTTTTTATTCTCAGAAGGTTTACTCCCTGATATACAACTGCCTACCCCCTTGAAAGTGCAGGTCCTAAATGAGCTTTTTTCTCTGTTCCCTCACCACAATCCAGATTCTTTTGGGGAGTTACCAGTACAGTAACCATACCAGGAAGTACGTAATTTATTAAGCTACTGCTTTTCTTAATCTCAGTGGAGATATTTACTGATAAACAGCTACCTACGCAGCATGTTCATGTCGTTCCTAAATGAGCTTTTATCTCTCTCCCCTCACCACAAATCAGATTCTTCTGAGGAGTTCCCAGTACATTATCCTTTCCCCTGTGTAATTACCTTAACAAGCTCCAGCTGATTTTCATTCTCAGAAGCGATACTCCCTGATATACAGCTGCCTACCCCCTTCGTAAGTGCAGGTCCTAAATGAGCTTTTTTCTCTGGTCCCTCACCACAATCCACATTCTTTTGGGGACTTACCAGTACAGGAACCATACCAGGAAGTACTTAATTTATTAAGCTACTGCTTTTCTTAATCTCAGTGGAGATATTTACTGATAAACAGCTGCCTACGCAACATGTTCATGTCGTTCATAAATGAACTTTTATCTCTCTCCCGTCACCACAAATCAGATTCTTCTGAGGAGTTCCCAGTACATTATCCTTTCCCCTGTGTAATTACCTAAACAAGCTCCAGCTGTTTTTATTCTCAGAAGGTTTACTCCCTGATATACAGCTGCCTACCCCCTTCGTATGTGCAGGTCTGAAATGAGCTTTTTTCTCTGTTCCCTCACAAAAATCCGGATTCTTTGGGGAGTTACCAGTACAGTAACCATACCAGGAAGTACTTAATTTATTAAGCTACTGCTATTCTTAATCTCAGTGGAAATATTTACTGATAAACAGCTACATATGCAGCATGTTCATGTCATTCCTAAATGAGCTTTTTTCTCTGTTCCCTCACCACAATCCATATTCTTTTGGGGAGTTACCAGTACAATATCCATACCAGGAAGTACTTAATTTATTAAGCTACTGCTTTTCTTAATCTCAGTGGAGATATTTACTGGTAAACAGCTACGTATGCAGAATGTGCATGTCGTTCCTAAATGAGCTTTTATCTCTCTCCACTCACCACAAATCAGATTCTTCTGAGGAAGTTCCCAGTACATTATCCTTTTCCCCCTGTGTCAATTACCTTAACAAGCTCCAGCTGTTTTTATTCTCAGAAGCGATACTCCCTGATATACAGCTGCCTACCCCCTTCGTAAGTGCAGGTGCTAAATGAGCTTTTTTCTCTGTTCCCCTCACCACAATCCAGATTCTTTTGGGGAGTTACCAGTACAGTAACCATAACAGGAAGTACTTAATTTATTAAGCTACTGCTTTTCTTAATCTCAGTGGAGATATTTACTGATAAACAGCTATCTACGCAGCATGATCATGTCGTTCCTAAATGAGATTTTATCTCTCTCCCCTCATCACAAATCAGATTCTTCTGAGGATTTCCCAGTACATTATCCTTTCCCCTGTGTAATTACCTTAACAAGCTCCAGCTTGTTTTTATTCTCAGAAGGTTTACTCCCTGATATACAGCTGCCTACCCCCTTCGTAAGTGCAGGTCCTAAATGAGCTTTTTTCTCTGTTCCCTCACCACAATCCAAATTCTTCTGGGGAGTTACCAGTACAGTAACCATACCAGGAAGTAATTAATTTATTAAGCTACTGCTTTTCTTAATCTCAGTGGAGATATTTACTGATACACAGCTACCTACGCAGCATGTTCATGTCATTCCTAAATGAGCTTTTATCGCTCGCCCTTCACCACAAATCAGATTCTTCTGAGGAGTTCCCATTACATTATCCTTTCCCTTGTGTAATTACCTAAACAAGCTCCAGCTGTTTTTATTCTCAGAAGGTTTACTCCCTGATATACAGCTGCCTACCCCCTTCGTAAGTGCAGGTCCTAAATGAGCTTTTTTCTCTGTTCCCTCACCACAATCCAAATTCTTCTGGGGAGTTACCAGTACAGTAACCATACCAGGAAGTAATTAATTTAAAAAGCTACTGTTTTCTTAATCTCAGTGGAGATATTTACTGATATAACAGCAAACTACGCAGCATGTTCATGTCGTTCCTAAATGAGCTTTTATCGCTCTCCGTCACCACAAATCAGATTCTTCTGAGGAGTTCCCAGTACATTATCCTTTCCCCTGTGTAATTACCTTAACAAGCTCCAGCTGTTTTAATTCTCAGAAGGTTTACTCCCTGATATACAGCTGCCTACCCCGTTCGTAAGTGCAGGTCCTAAATTAGCTTTTTTCTTTGTTCCCTCACCACAATCCAGATTCTTTTGGGGAGTTACCAGTACAGTAACCATACCAGGACGTACTTAATTTATTAGGCTACTGCTTTTCTTAATCTCAGTGGAGATATTTACTGATAAACAGGTACGTATGCAGCATGTGCATGTCGTTCCTAAATGACCTTTTATCTCTCTCTCCTCACCACAAATTAGATTCTTCTGAGGTGTTCCCAGTACATTATCCTTTCCCCTGTGTAATTACCTTTACAAGCTCCAGCTGTTTTTATTCTCAGAAGCGATACTCCCTGATATACAGCTGACTACCCCCTTCGTAAGTGCAGGTCCTAAATGAGCTTTTTTCTATGTTCCCTCACCACATTCCAGATTCTTTTGGGGAGTTACCAGTACAGTAACCATACCAGGAAGTACTTAATTTATTAAGCTACTGCTTTTCTTAATCTCAGTGGAGATATTTACTGATAAACAGCTACCTACGCAGCATGTTCATGTCGTTCCTAAATGAGCATTTTTCTCTGTTGCCTCACCACAATCCAGATTCTTTTGGGGAGTTACCAGTACAGTATCCATACCAGGAAGTACTTAATTTATTAAGCTACTGCTTTTCTTAATCTCAGTAGAGATATTTACTGATAAACAGCTACCTACGCAGCATGTTCATGTCGTTCCTAAATGAGCTTTTATCTCTCTCCCCTCACCACAAATCAGATTGTTCTGAGGAGTTCCCAGTACATTATCCTTTACCCTGTGTAATTACCTTAACAAGCTCCAGCTGTTTTTATTCTCAGAAGGTTTACTCCCTGATATACAGCTGCCTACCCCCTTCGTAAGTGCAGGTCCTAAATGAGCTCTTTTCTCTGTTCCCTCACCACAATCCAGATTCTTTTGGGGAGTTACCAGTACAGTAACCATACCAGGAAGTACTTAATTTATTAAGCGACTGCTTTTCTTAATCTCAGTGGAGATATTTACTGATAAACAGCTACCTACACAGCATGTTCATGTCGTTCCTAAAGGAGCTTTTATCTCTCTCCCCTCAATACAAATCAGATTCTTCTGAGGAGTTCCCAGTACATTATCCTTTCCCCTGTGTAATTACCTTAACAAGCTCCAGCTGTTTTATTCTCAGAAGGTTTACTCCCTGATATACAGCTTCCTACCCCCTTCGTAAGTGCAGGTCCTAAATGAGCTTTTTTCTCTGTTCCCTCACCACAATCCAGATTCTTTTTGGGAGTTACCAGTACAGTAACCATACCAGGAAGTACTTAATTTATTAAGCTACTGCTTTTCTTAATCTCAGTGGAGATATTTACTGATAAACAGCTACGTACGCAGCATGTTCATGTCCTTCCTAAATGAGCTTTTTTCTCTCTCCCCTCACCAAAAATCAGATTCTTCTGAGGAGTTCCCGGTACATTATCCTTTCCCCTGTGTAATTACCTTAACAAGCTCCAGCTTTTTTTATTCTCAGAAGGTTTACTCCCTGATATACAGCTGCCTAGCCCCTTCGTAAGTGCAGGTCCTAAACGAGCTTTTTTCTCTGTTCCCTCACCACAATGCAGATTCTTTTGGGGAGTTACCAGTACAGTAACCATACCAGGAAGTACTTAATTTATTAAGCTACTGCTTTCTTAATCTCAGTGGAGATATTTACTGATAAACAGCTACCTACGCAGCATGTTCATGTCGTTCCTAAATGAGCTTTTATCTCTCTCCCCTCACCAAAATAAGATTCTTCTGAGGAGTTCCCAGTACATTATCCTTTCCCCTGTGTAATTACCTTAACAAGCTCGAGCTGTTTTTATTCTCAGAAGGTTTACTCCCTGATATACAGCTGCCTACCCCCTTCGTAAGTGCAGGTCCTAAATGAGCTTTTTTTCTCTGTTCCCTCAACACAATCCAGATTCTTTTGGGGAGTTACCAGTACAGTAACCATACCAGGAAGTACTTAATTTATTAAGCTACTGCTTTTATTAATCTCAGTGGAGATATTTACTGATAAACAGCTACCTACGCAGCATGATCATGTCGTTCCTAAATGAGCTTTTATCTCTCTCCCCTCACCACAAATCAGATTGTTCTGAGGAGTTCCCAGTACATTATCCTTTCCCCTGTGTAATTACCTTAACAAGCTCCAGCTGTTTTTATTCTCAGAAGGTTTACTCCGTGATATACAGCTGCCTACCCCCTTGGTAAGTGCAGGTCCTAAATGAGCTTTTTTCTCTGTTCCCTCACCACAATCCAGATTCTTTGGGAAGTTACCAGTACAGTAACCATACCAGGAAGTACTTAATTTATTAAGCTACTGCTTTTCTTAATCTCAGTGGAGATATTTACTGATCAACAGCTACCTACGCAGCCATGTTCATGTCGTTCCTAAATGAGCTTTTATCTCTCTCCCCTCACCACAAATCTGAATGTTCTGGGGAGTTCCCGGTACATTATCCTTTCCCCTTGTATAATTACTTTATCAAGCTCCAGCTGTTTTATTCTCAGAAGGTTTACTCCCTGATATACTGCTGCCTACCCCCTTGGTAAGTGCAGGTCCTAAATGAGCTTTTTTCTCTGTTCCCTCACCACAATCCAGATTCTTTTGGGGAGTTACCAGTACCGTATCCATACCAGGAAGTACTTAATTTATTAAGCTACTGCTTTTCTTAATCTCAGTGGAGATATTTACTAATAAACAGCTACGTACGCAGAATGTTCATGTCGTTCCTAAATGAGCGTTTATCTCTCTCCGCTCACCACAAATCAGATTCTTCTGAGGAGTTGCCAGTACTTTATCCTTTCCCCTGTGTAATTACCTTAACAAGCTCCAGCTGTTTTTATTCTCAGAAGATTTACTCCCTGATATACAGCTGCCTACCCCCTTCGTAAGTGCAGGTCCTAAATGAGCTTTATTCTCTGTTCCCTCACCACAATCCAGATTCTTTTAGGGAGTTACCAGTACAGTAACCATACCAGGAAGTACTTAATTTATTAAGCTACTGCTTTTCTTAATCTCAGTGGAGATATTTACTGATAAACAGCTACGTACGCAGCATGTACATGTCGTTCCTAAATGAGCTTTTATCTCTCTCCACTCACCACAAATCAGATTCTTCTGAGGATTTCCCAGTACATTATCCTTTCTCCTGTGTAATTACCTTAACAAGCTCCAGTTGTTTTTTTTCTCAGAAGGTTTACTCCCTGATATACAGCTGCCTACCCCCTTCGTAAGTTCAGGTCCTAAATGAGCTTTTTTTTCTGTTCCCTCACCACAATCCAGATTCTTTTGGGGAGTTACCAGTACAGTAACCATACCAGGAAGTACTTAATTTATTAAGCTACTGCTTTTCTTAATCTCAGTGGAGATATTTACTGATAAACAGCTACCTACGCAGCATGTTCATGTCGTTCATAAATGAGCTTTTATCTCTCTCAACTCACCACAAATCAGATTCTTCTGAGGAGTTCCCAGTACATTATCCTTTCCCCTATGTAATTACCTTTCAAGCTCCAGCTGTTTTTATTCTCAGAAGGTTTACTCCCTGATATACAGCTGCCTACCCCCTTCGTAAGTGCAGGTCCTAAATGAGCTTTTTTCTCTGTTCCCTCACCACAATCCAGATTCTTTTGGGGAGTTACCAGTACAGTAACCATACCAGGAAGTACTTAATTTATTAAGCTACTGCTTTCCTTAATCTCAGTGGAGATATTTACTGATAAACAGCTACCTACGCAGCATGTTCATGTCGTTCTTATATGAGCTTTTATCTCTCTCCCCTCCCCACAAATCAGATTCTTCTGAGGAGTTCCCAGTACATTATCGTTTCCCCTGTGTAATTACCTTAACAAGCTCCAGCTGTTTTTATTCTCAGAAGGTTTACTCCCTGATATACAGCTGCCTAACCCTTCTTAAGTGCAGGTCCTAAATGAGCTTTTTTCTCTGTTCCCTCACAACAATCCAGATTCTTTTGGGGAATTACCAGTAGAGTAACCATACCAGGAAGTACTTAATTTATTAAGACAGGGCTTTTCTTAATCTCAGTGGAGATATTTACTGATAAACAGCTACCTACGCAACATGTTCATGTCCTTCCTAAATGAGCTTTTATCTCTCTCCCCTCACCAAAAATCAGATTCTTCTGAGGAGTTCCCAGTGCATTATCCTTTCCCCTGTGTAATTACCTTAACAAGCTCCAGCTGTTTTTATTCTCAGAAGGTTTACTCCCTGATATACAGCTGCCTACCCCCTTCGTAAGTGCAGGTCATAAAAGAGCTTTTTTCTCTGTTCCCTCACCACAAATCCAAATTCTTCTGGGGAGTTACCAGTAGAGTAACCATACCAGGAAGTAATTAATTTATTAAGCTACTGCTTTTCTTAATCTCAGTGGAGATATTTACTGATATACAGCTACCTACGCAGCATGTTCATGTCGTTCCTAAGTGAGCTTTTTTCTCTGTTCCCTCACCACAATCCAGATTCTTTTGCGGAGTTTCCAGTACAGTAACCATACCAGGAAGTACTTAATTTATTAAGCTACTGCTTTTCTTAATCTCAGTGGAGATATTTACTGATAAACAGCTACCTACGCAGCATGTTCATGTCGTTCCTAAATGAGCATTTTTCTCTGTTGCCTCACCACAATCCAGATTCTTTATTCTCAGAAGGTTTACTCCCTGATATACAGCTGACTAGCCCCTTAGTAAGTGTAGGTCCTAAACGAGCTTTTTTCTCTGTTCCCTCACCAAAATCCAGATTCTTTTGGGGAGTTACCAGTACAGTAACCATACCAGGAAGTACTTAATTTATAAAGCGACTGCTTTTCTTAATCTCAGTGGAGATATTTACTGATAAACAGCTACCTACACAGCATGTTCATGTCGTTCCTAAAGGAGCTTTTATCTCTCTCCCCTCACCACAAATCAGGTTCTTCTGAGGAGTTCCCAGTACATTATCCTTTCCCCTGTGTAATTACCTTAACAAGCTCCAGCTGTTTTTATTCTCAGAAGGTTTACTCCCTGATATACAGCTGCCTACCCCCTTCGTAAGTGCAGGTCCTAAATGAGCTTTTTTCTCTGTTCCCTCACCACAATCCAGATTCTTTTTGGGAGTTACCAGTACAGTAACCATACCAGGAAGTACTTAATTTATTAAGCTACTGCTTTTCTTAATCTCAGTGGAGATATTTACTGATAAACAGCTACGTACGCAGCATGTTCATGTCGTTCCTAAATGAGCTTTTTTCTCTCTCCCCTCACCAAAAATCAGATTCTTCTGAGGAGTTCCCGGTACATATCCTTTCCCCTGTGTAATTACCTTAACAAGCTCCAGCTTTTTTTATTCTCAGAAGGTTTACTCCCTGATATACAGCTGCCTAGCCCCTTCGTAAGTGCAGGTCCTAAACGAGCTTTTTTCTCTGTTCCCTCACCACAATCCAGATTCTTTTGGGGAGTTACCAGTACAGTAACCATACCAGGAAGTACTTAATTTATTAAGCTACTGCTTTTCTTAATCTCAGTGGAGATATTTACTGATAAACAGCTACCTACGCAGCATGTTCATGTCGTTCCTAAATGAGCTTTTATCTCTCTCCCCTCACCAAAAATCAGATTCTTCTGAGGAGTTCCCAGTACATTATCCTTTCCCCTGTGTAATTACCTTAACAAGCTCGAGCTGTTTTTTATTCTCAGAAGGTTTACTCCCTGATATACAGCTGCCTACCCCCTTCGTAAGTGCAGGTCCTAAATGAGCTTTTTTCTCTGTTCCCTCAACACAATCCAGATTCTTTTGGGGAGTTACCAGTACAGTAACCATACCAGGAAGTACTTAATTTATTAAGCTACTGCTTTCTTAATCTCAGTGGAGATATTTACTGATAAACAGCTACCTACGCAGCATGATCATGTCGTTCCTAAATGAGCTTTTTTCTCTCTCCCCTCACCACAAATCAGATTCTTCTGAGGGAGTTCCCAGTACATTATCCTTTCCCCTGTGTAATTACCTTAACAAGCTCCGGCTGTTTTTATTCTCAGAAGGTTTACTCCGTGATATACAGCTGCCTACCCCCCTTGTTAAGTGCAGGTCCTAAATGAGCTTTTTTCTCTGTTCCCTCACCACAATCCAGATTCTTTTGGGAAGTTACCAGTACAGTAACCATACCAGGAAGTACTTAATTTATTAAGCTACTGCTTTTCTTAATCTCAGTGGAGATATTTACTGATAAACAGCTACCTACGCAGCATGTTCTTGTCGTTCCTAAATGAGCTTTTATCTCTCTCCCCTCACCACAAATCTGAATGTTCTGGGGAGTTCCCGGTACATTATCCTTTCCCCTTGTATAATTACTTTATCAAGCTCCACCTGTTTTTATTCTCAGAAGGTTTACTCCCTGATATACTGCTGCCTACACCCTTGGTAAGTGCAGGTCCTAAATGAGCTTTTTTCTCTGTTCCCTCACCACAATCCAGATTCTTTTGGGGAGTTACCAGTACAGTATCCATACCAGGAAGTACTTAATTTATTAAGCTACTGCTTTTCTTAATCTCAGTGGAGATATTTACTAATAAACAGCTACGTACTCAGAATGTTCATGTCGTTCCTAAATGGAGCTTTTATCTCTCTCCGCTCACCACAAATCAGATTCTTCTGAGGAGTTGCCAGTACTTTATCCTTTCCCTGTGTAATTACCTTAACAAGCTCCAGCTGTTTTTATTCTCAGAAGATTTACTCCCTGATATACAGCTGCCTACCCCCTTCGTAAGTGCAGGTCCTAAATGAGCTTTTTTTTCTGTTCCCTCACCACAATCCAGATTCTTTTGGGGAGTTACCAGTACAGTAACCATACCAGGAAGTACTTAATTTATTAAGCTACTGCTTTTCTTAATCTCAGTGGAGATATTTACTGATAAACAGGTACCTACGCAGCATGTTCATGTCGTTCATAAATGAGCTTTTATCTCTCTCAACTCACCACAAATCAGATTCTTCTGAGGAGTTCCCAGTACATTATCCTTTCCCCTATGTAATTACCTTTACAAGCTCCAGCTGTTTTTATTCTCAGAAGGTTTACTCCCTGATATACAGCTGCCTACCCCTTCGTAAGTGCAGGTCCTAAATGAGCTTTTTTCTCTGTTCCCTCACCACAATCCAGATTCTTTTGGGGAGTTACCAGTACAGTAACCATACCAGGAAGTACTTAATTTATTAAGCTACTGCTTTTATTAATCTCAGTGGAGATATTTACTGATAAACAGCTACCTACGCAGCATGATCATGTCGTTCCTAAATGAGCTTTTATCTCTCTCCCCTCACCACAAATCAGATTGTTCTGAGGAGTTCCCAGTACATTATCCTTTCCCTGTGTAATTACCTTAACAAGCTCCAGCTGTTTTTATTCTCAGAAGGTTTACTCCGTGATATACAGCTGCCTACCCCCTTGGTAAGTGCAGGTCCTAAATGAGCTTTTTTCTCTGTTCCCTCACCACAATCCAGATTCTTTTGGAAGTTACCAGTACAGTAACCATACCAGGAAGTACTTAATTTATTAAGCTACTGCTTTTCTTAATCTCAGTGGAGATATTTACTGATCAACAGCTACCTACGCAGCATGTTCATGTCGTTCCTAAATGAGCTTTTATCTCTCTCCCCTCACCACAAATCTGAATGTTCTGGGGAGTTCCCGGTACATTATCCTTTCCCCTTGTATAATTACTTTATCAAGCTCCAGCTGTTTTTATTCTCAGAATGTTTACTCCCTGATATACTGCTGCCTACCCCCTTGGTAAGTGCAGGTCCTAAATGAGCTTTTTTCTCTGTTCCCTCACCACAATCCAGATTCTTTTGGGGAGTTACCAGTACCGTATCCATACCAGGAAGTACTTAATTTATTAAGCTACTGCTTTTCTTAATCTCAGTGGAGATATTTACTAATAAACAGCTACGTACGCAGAATGTTCATGGTCGTTCCTAATGAGCGTTTATCTCTCTCCGCTCACCACAAATCAGATTCTTCTGAGGAGTTGCCAGTACTTTATCCTTTCCCCTGTGTAATTACCTTAACAAGCTCCAGCTGTTTTTATTCTCAGAAGATTTACTCCCTGATATACAGCTGCCTACCCCCCTTCGTAAGTGCAGGTCCTAAATGAGCTTTATTCTCTGTTCCCTCACCACAATCCAGATTCTTTTAGGGAGTTTCCAGTACAGTAACCATACCAGGAAGTACTTAATTTATTAAGCTACTGCTTTTCTTAATCTCAGTGGAGATATTTACTGATAAACAGCTACGTACGCAGCATGTACATGTCGTTCCTAAATGAGCTTTTTATCTCTCTCCACTCACCACAAATCAGATTCTTCTGAGGATTTCCCAGTACATTATCCTTTCTCCTGTGTATTTACCTTAACAAGCTCCAGTTGTTTTTTTTCTCAGAAGGTTTACTCCCTGATATACAGCTGCCTACCCCCTTCGTAAGTTCAGGTCCTAAATGAGCTTTTTTTTCTGTTCCCTCACCACAATCCAGATTCTTTTGGGGAGTTACCAGTTACAGTAACCATACCAGGAAGTACTTAATTTATTAAGCTACTGCTTTTCTTAATCTCAGTGGAGATATTTACTGATAAACAGCTACCTACGCAGCATGTTCATGTCGTTCATAAATGAGCTTTTATCTCTCTCAACTCACCACAAATCAGATTCTTCTGAGGAGTTCCCAGTACATTATCCTTTCCCCTATGTAATTACCTTTACAAGCTCCAGCTGTTTTTATTCTCAGAAGGTTTACTCCCTGATATACTGCTGCCTACCCCCTTCGTAAGTGCAGGTCCTAAATGAGCTTTTTTCTCTGTTCCCTCACCACAATCCAGATTCTTTTGGGGAGTTACCAGTACAGTAACCATACCAGGAAGTACTTAATTTATTAAGCTACTGCTTTCCTTAATCTCAGTGGAGATATTTACTGATAAACAGCTACCTACGCAGCATGTTCATGTCGTTCTTATATGAGCTTTTATCTCTCTCCCCCTCCCCACAAATCAGATTCTTCTGAGGAGTTCCCAGTACATTATCGTTTCCCCTGTGTAATTACCTTAACAAGCTCCAGCTGTTTTTATTCTCAGAAGGTTTACTCCCTGATATACAGCTGCCTAACCCCTTCTTAAGTGCAGGTCCTAAATGAGCTTTTTTCTCTGTTCCCTCACAACAATCCAGATTCTTTTGGGGAATTACCAGTAGAGTAACCATACCAGGAAGTACTTAATTTATTAAGACAGGGCTTTTCTTAATCTCAGTGGAGATATTTACTGATAAACAGCTACCTACGCAACATGTTCATGTCCTTCCTAAATGAGCTTTTATCTCTCTCCCCTCACCAAAAATCA